>NW_007580885.1:0-2745 GCF_000690725.1 Stegastes partitus | reverse complement strand
GATAGCATTCCTACATCTCGTCTTGTGGCCTGTGTCATGTTCCTGTGGTTTAAATCAGCATCACACAATACATGTTCAATGAGTTGACTGTTGATTGATAATGCTGCATTTATTAGGATTAAATATACATCATCTGTGTGGCAGTGGACATAAACGAAGGCTTAAATATGTGCCCTGATACCCATAAAAAATGCCCCAATCAGATCATCCGTAGTTTGAAAACATTACATAATCTGAGGATGTTTTAATAGGATGTGTTTGAATGTGCCTTAGCTATGGACAAGCCATCACCTTAAATGCCTTTTGGACAAAAGTGACATAACTCTTAATGGTTTCCCATCAAAAGTAAGGACAGGATATACACTAGAAGTGCCAAAAAAATGTCCATGATGATCTCGTCCTGTGAGTCCAGAGTACATGGAGTTGTTATCCATGTTGTTACAGCAGTTATCAGATCAGTGCTGCATGTCAGCATATATTTCCTTAAACCCATTAACACTCTGACTGGGCTCATTTCCGGCAGTTCTGTCAATATACGAATCAGATGTTGCACATGTTTCCTTTGGTCTTCCTCGTCTCATGAATTACGTCCCATATGAAAGGGTACGTCCGTCGCAAGGCTTACCCTGCTTCTCCTCCTGTCACATATATATATATATATATCCACACTACACTCGCTGGAAGCAGCGTTTTTCTGCTTCAGAACAAGGTCCTCTGCTGCCGGAGAACTCGAGCTCACCTGTCTGACTGTCTGGCACTGGTTTCAAAGTGCTTTCATCTCCTCATGTAGTTTGTCTTATAGAGTTTTGCATTTTTCCTCCCACAGCTCTCCGCTTGATCTTTAATTCATTAATACCGGGGGTTCATACCAGGTTCACATGGAAGACTTAACTCCTCTCGGCACTTTGTGTGTCTGTCTGCGTCTCGCTCTCGTTCTCACACAAACACAACTCTCACCTCTCACCAAAGCCTCTCAAGTGGATTCTCGAGATGCTTCTCTGTAAGGGAAAAGTGTATTGAATTCATTAAGTTATGGAAATGTCATGCACCGTGCTGTGTGAAGGTTAGGGCAGTATAGATTTCAGCATGGCTGAGTAACTCGAGCTGCGTTAGTTGAGTGCACTTGATCTTTGCAGCCACTTAAAGAAATCTTTCACCTCTGTGCAAATTCAAGTTCTGATGCCTTTGTTATGCTTTCTGAGCTCCCAGCCATCGATGTTTGGCGGTTTGAGTGCATTTGCCGACATTAATTCCAACCGTTGGCTTCTTGTTTTGAAATTTCTGCCTAAAAAAAAAAAAACAGCAAATTTAGTCATTAGCAGTGTAAGGCCAAACTGAACAATCGTGGATGAGAGGCACCGAGGATGAGGTTTGAAAAACTCCAGCAGAAAAGTGACAATTTTAGTCCGAACAAAAATTGTTAAAGAGAGCAAATAGCAGTGACGGTGACTCAGTGACACTGGTGTTATGAAAGCCATTCGAAAAAACCTTTTATTTTTATTTTTTGGGTGCAACAGAAAAGAAGCGCGTCATCCAGCTTTGTTGTGCTGTTTTGTAACATGTATACGCAAAGTAGTGAAATCAGAAAAGGAGGAAAAAATGACCAGCTTTGAACGAAATAAAATAAAAATAGACTATCGATGGATGTGTACTGTAATGTGTAGCCCATACAAATCATATTATCATTTAACCGTCATTTTATTCTATATTTCGGGTTCTTTTTTAACACTTTTGCAGGGACAGCTAGCTTTAAATTGTCTGTTCTTGTTGTCTAATAGATTAATAAATGACTGTAGAAAACAATTGAATATTTACTTTGAAGGCAAAGATCAGCTGCAGTGATGAGGTCCAACAGTGTCCTTTAGTTCCTCCTCTTTTCTGTCAGTTTGACATTAATGTATGTTTGTCCCACAGGTGAAGGTGTACAACCTGACGCAGTATGAACACGGTGCTGATGACGTCCTGGTGATGGGAACCGACGGCCTCTGGGACGTCCTCTCCAACCAGGAAGTAGCTGAAGCCGTCACCACCTTTCTGGCCAACTGTGACCCTGATGACTTGCACAGGTGGGAACTCATTGAGCCATTTTGTACTTGCGGCCAAACTTTTATTCCAAACACACAAACGGTTGCTTGTAGAATCTAATTCAGAGACTTTGTTGGGCAGGTACTTTAAACATCCCAGAAAAACTGTTCGGTGGGACTCTTCCTTGGTTAAACTCAAGTAGCATTTTTTCCACCACTTCGATGTCCTCGTTAAGTTGCAGTCTTCACCATCAATTTTAAATTTACCATATAGACTCAAATATCAAACCCTCCATTGTTGTATTCTCCACTTGCTTTTAGAACTGGAGTTATGTCCATTAGCTATTATTTATTGTTGTGTTGGTGCACTTTCTGGTTAAGGTTGTGGTCGAAACTGTCAGATCCTACTTTGCAATGGAAACAGAAGGGCTGAAATGAAGGATTAGGGGTCCCATATATGTAAATATTTGTGGCACTTTGCAGAGTACCGTGATTAGAAGAGGCTGAATTTTCAGGACTGCATTTGGACCCTTGTTTTTCAAGACTACTGTATTGGATAACTAAGAAAGCAGTATGTATTAAAACATATCACAAATTATTTTCAGAATCAGAATTTGCAACAAAAGCGCAACGCATTTCTTTTCATGAGTTGGTGGAAACCAAAAACTGAGCCAAAAGGAGGAAGATAATCGAGTAAACATTTGTCAGGGTGAAAGAAACG
>NW_007580884.1:0-2756 GCF_000690725.1 Stegastes partitus | reverse complement strand
GGCCATATGACTAGGGATCACCTACAAATCAATGAAACATTCAAAGACTTTTATACGCAGCTGTACACATCTGAATTTTGTGCAGGATGTGACGAGATCCAGGATTTTCTTAATGGTTTGGACGTCCCTGGTCTCTCACCAGATTTGAAGGATAAATTAGAGGAGCCCATATCACAGGCAGAAATAGCACTGGCCATCTCCTCGATGCAGTCAGGGAAATGTCCGGGTCCTGATGGTTTCCCGGCAGAATTTTTAAAGAAATTTTCCTTGCTTCTCTCCCCATTATTGTGCTCGGTTCTTTCAGAGTTCCGTGGGAAGGGTATCCTTCCCCATTCATTCACTGAGGCCTGTATCACCCTTATAGCTAAAAAAGGAAAGGACCCAACGGATTGCGCCTCCTACAGGCCTATTTCTCTCCTAAACACAGATGCCAAAATCTTAGCTAAGGTTCTAGCCCATAGGCTGGAGAATGACCTTCCCAAAATCATATCTAAGGACCAAACTGGTTTTGTTAAGGGCAGACATTCCTACTTTAACATAAGACGTCTGCTCAACATAGTTTATTCTGCTTCAGGAAATGTCCCCGAGTGCGTACTCTCACTGGATGCAGAGAAAGCATTCGATCGTGTTGAATGGGTATACCTGTTCGCTGTGCTGGAGAAATTTGGGTTTGGTCCAAACTTCATTTCTTGGATTAAACTACTCTACTCACACCCTACAGCTACAATTCGTACTAACTCCCAGCGATCACAACCTTTTGATTTACATCGTGGAACTCGGCAGGGGTGTCCTCTTAGTCCCATACTTTTTGACATGGCCATTGAACTGCTTGCGGTAGCACTTCGCTCGTGTAAAGACATATCTGGCATCTGGAGGGGCAATGTGGAGCATAGAGTCTCACTTTATGCTGACGACCTATTGCTCTTCATCTCTAACCCTGAAGCCTCATTACCCTCTGTCCTGTTGCTGCTCAATAAGTTTAGTAAACCTTCAGGTTATAAATTAAATCTCAATAAAAGTGAGCTTTTTCCCATCAATGATGAGGCATGCACTTTGGACTTAAGCCGCTTTCCTTTCAAAATTGAAACTAACAGGTTTACCTATTTAGGTGTATCTGTGACAAAGCAATACCAAGATCTCCTCCAGGAGAACTTTATAACACTGTTAAATCAAACTAAACAAATCTTAACACAGTGGTCGCCCTTGTCGATATCCCTCGTGGGTCGTATCAACTCAATCAAAATGGTTACTTTACCTAAATTTCTGTACCTTTTCCAGGCCTTGCCACTTTTTATCCCCAGATCCTTCTTCCAACTTCTTGACTCTGTTATTTCCTCATACTTATGGCAGAATAAACATCCACGTCTGAATAGAATTCATCTCCAAAAGACCAAAGCAGCTGGCGGCTCTCCCAAATCTTCGCTTTTACTACTGGGCAGCTAATTTGCGTTGCCTTGCATTCTGGTCTTCCTACTATGACCAGCCTGACTGCCCTGACTGGGTGGCAATGGAATTGCAGTCAAATACTTCAATTCTTGCATTTTTGGGATCCTCACTCCCACTTCCTTCGCTTGAACCAATCAGAAATCCAGTGGTTGTTCATTCTTTGAAAATTTGGGTCCAATTTAGGAAGTATTTTGGTCTTCATGGTTTTTCCCTACTAAGCCCCANGCAAGGCTTGAGAGCAGCCAGACCGGGTCTACTTAAAGCCGCTCACAACGCTGTCATTCTGCAGGTTCTGTTTACATTGGCAAAATTCTCAGGTCGGTAGGATGCTTTGAACAATATATCTCGTTCACGTTTTAAATGCCAGTTCGTCCTTCCACTATACCTGTAATCTGCTAATGAGGTTGTCTGATGGTTGCACCATTTCACTGTCTAGATTTAGGATTAAACTTTCTTCATGCTATCTTCAACCACACTCCAGAGCTTAAATCTACCCTAGGGTTTTGTTTTTTTTTCTTCTCTCTTTTGATTGCTATTGTTTGAAGCGCTAAGTTCATAATCGTTCATGAATGTCCTTGTTATGGGAGCAATGTTTAGTTTACTGTGGAATAGGAAAATGTGTCACCGTAATTTTGTTGTGGAGAGCTTGCTGCTTTGTTTTTTAGCAGCTTTCTTGGTTGGGGAGGGTGGGATGGGGGAAGATGTCGCTGCCGAAGATGCATTAATACTCTTTCTGAAACTGTACTTACTTTCTAATTTCTCCATCCGATTACATGAATAGACAGGTAAGGCTGACAAGCTGGAATGTTAAGGGCCTCAATCATCCTATTAAAAGGAGGAAGGTCTTTTCACACCTAAAACAACTTAAAACAGAAATAGCATTTCTTCAGGAGACCCACATTCGCAGTTCAGACAATTGCCGTTTGCTTTCCAAATGGTCGGGACAGGGATTTCACTCCTCATTTCAAGCCAAAGCCCGGGGGGTTTCAATCCTTATCGGTCAGGATGTTTTATTTGAACTACACAATATGGCATCTGACAAGTTCGGTCGATATGTAATAGCCTCTGGCAAATTATACAACACGCCAGTTGTACTTGTAAATGTCTACGCCCCAAATGTAGATGATGTCCTTTTTTTTGAGCAAGTGTTTTCCTTGCTCCCAGATCTTAATACATACTCTCTCATACTCGGTGGCGATTTCAACTGTTGGCTTGACCCAATTATGGACCGATCCTCTACAAACCCTTGCGCAGCGAGTAGGTCGGCCCGATTCATTCAGGCTTTCCTCTCCGACTATGGCATCTGTGAT
>NW_007580883.1:0-2762 GCF_000690725.1 Stegastes partitus | reverse complement strand
CCAAATTTGAAATAATGACTTTTTACTATTATTTATTATAATAATTTGCAATAATAGTATAAATTATTACAAAGTATAATAAATAATGAACCCTAATAATAAAAATTGTTAGAAAATAATTAATTTTTTTGTTGTTTTTTTTTAACTTTGAAAATTAATGGAATGAGGAGAAGTTAATTTCCTCATGTCGGTCAGGGAAGAAAGCGAGCCTGAGAGTATAAATCCAAACGCCTTCCATTGGAGGCCACTATCCCTCATGTTTGACCTTATTAACCGTGGCTTTCAAAGCATTGGTGTTCTATGGGTTAACTGGTAAAGTTTGTCCTCATAGTGTATTTTATTTTTGTACAACCAGTGAAAAAGCAACTCCAGTCATTTTTTTATATTCTGACTTCGAACCATGAATGTGCTTCAGTAGACACTGCCTCTGTTTTTTTCTAAGGTACAGCTAATTATGTGTGCGTGGATGAGACAGATAATTGTCACATTTAGAAGGTCCCGGTCGATGCTTCATATATGCAGACCATCTGCAGCGAGGACGGCACCGGCAGCGCATCGGCTAGTTCAAGCGGGAGTAACAGGTCTGTGTAATATCAGAATACAAACAAGCTCAAGGAAGTCTGATGTGGAATATTTATGAAGGTTCTCCAGCACAAACTGTATCTGTGTATGTGTTTGTTGGAGTCAGGGAGCTCCAAACTTTGCAGAACTTCCTTGACTAAGTGAAGAAAGTATTGCACGCGGTTTCGATCTGCTGTCCAAATCGCAGAACTGGAAACAAAAGGCCTCGGGTGATATAAAAAAAAAAACAAACCTGGAAATATTTAATTAATTATTAACATCGTTTTCAGCTTCATCGTCTGTTTACACTGGATTTTGTTGAGCAAAGAAAAAGCCGCAGACTTGTTTGTATTTGTGACCCTCTGTCCGAGGTTTTTTTTTTTGTAACCGTGTCCAAAAAAAAAAAAAAAGATATCGGGGTCATTGTTGTGTGTGTTTGCATGCTGGGTCTGTTTGCATGCTGCGTCGCTCTAGGTGTGTGTGTGGTGTGTTGCCCACGTTTGTTTACCGTAGATCAGTTTCAAATGAGCCAATCAGTCTTTCAGCACTTGATGAAATGCCAGCTTAACCAAAATGTCAAAAAATAGCCTCCCTTTTGTGTGAGGAAACAAGGTTTTTAAAGTGAAATGTGCAACCACTCAGTTTGAAACAATTATTAAACATCCACTGAGGTGCCCAGTTTAACATAAAACGGCGTTTCAATGCACAGATCCTCCACACTGACGCTCCAGCTGGCTCATTCAGCTGCATATTACTTCACACAATGTGTTAATTTACACTGCCTTTGATCTGAATTCAATTCAGGGAGCCTGTTAAATATCTTCATTTAGGCTGCGATGTTTCCATCTGAGCGTTATCAACACCTCCTGCCAGAATCCTACAAGGGAAAAACCCTCCCTGTTCAATATGTTTGATGAATATCTTTTAGCAAACACAAAAGTTTTGCTGCTCATCCGATTGCATTTTTTTTTCCCATTTTGCCTCCCGTGCTGTCTGGAAGCCCTAATAAGACACATCTCCTCACAATCTTCAGTAGATTTGCTCAAATAGATTGTATTGTAAGATAATTTAACACATATTTTTCAAACCAGCGGATGTGTGAGAGAAGGTGGTAACGTGTGAAAGCTCATCTCGTTCCATATTTCTTCTTCTCCTTCTTAAAAAAACAAACCTTATTTGCTGCAACAAGTTTCCAAATACCATTTTCCTAAATGTTCACACTTTCTTGATTTGCTGCTTTTTAGTTATTTTTCCTTCCAAGCAATAAAAAAAAAAGAGAGAAGCTTTGTGAAGTTAATTCTCTTATCTAATAATTTCAACGTGTGCAGCTCTCACTTTCTCCCGCACTCCCACTCATCATTCCTCTCAGATCTCATTTAACGAGTTAGAAGGGAAATTTTTGTGTGTGTGTGTGTGTGTGTGTGCGATCCGCAGAGACTATTAGTTTCTCAGCAGAGCCTTTGGCAGTGCGTCGGTCCCATCTGCAATCATGCGTCTCTATACGTATGCACACCTTGATTCCCAGAGCAGGATCCTACACAGCAATTAAAACTGTACTGTAGTCTCATTTAAACACATGCATGCTGCCATCAAAGACATTTCTCGAACACCTACTGAGCTTAAGAATCTTACATGTAATAAGATATGACTCGGCCTTTAGGGGATTTTACTATGGAAACGTATTGCTGCCACACAAAAGACAAAAAATTGATTGGCCACACATTCAAAGGTGAAAAGTTCATTGTTCGAAGAAAATATTTTCAGCTTATGATGTCATACAATAATTCACAATATAATGCGTACGGTGGATGAATTGAGGAAATTTTCTCATTTACGTGATATTTATGAAGTTCTGCTTCAACGCTGGGTTGAGACACGGTGAGATTCTGCTGTTATATATAATAATGTGACGACATCATCCATCGTGCTGGATGATAAGTCGTGTATCCGCAGAGCCTTGGAGCTGACAAATAAGAAATGATGCTGGCCTACCTCCAGAGAATCATTCTTCCTTTTGGATGTTCTGTGCAGCCCCGTGCATTTTAAAATCCTTCTTTGTGTATATATTCTTGTCACAATATCATCCATCAGGCTAAATAACAACAGAATCTTATCGCGTCTCAACCCGAGCATGAAGTAGAACTTGGAGTAGAACTTAGTCCAACTGTGTTAACAGGCCAAGAGCTGCTGTGATTAATCAG
>NW_007580882.1:1682-3205 GCF_000690725.1 Stegastes partitus | reverse complement strand
AACAAGTGTGTTGCTGAACAACGAGCATCAAGCCTGAAAAGGAAACTTGCTAAGAACTCCAGCTTCCACGATGACTACACAGCCTTCGTGTCGGACCTGTTGAGAAAAGGCTATGCAGTAGAAGTTCCTGCTAACGAGCACAACCGCAACGATGGACGAGTATGGTATATTCCCCATCATGGCGTGATCCATCCGCAGAAAGGGAAGTTGCGGGTTGTTTTTGATTGCGCCTCTTCATTCCAAGGGAAGTCGCTGAATGAGGAGCTGTTACAGAGGCCGGACCTCACGAATAGTCTGGTTGGAGTCCTGACGAGGTTTCGCCATAACCACATTGCACTCATATCTGACATTGAGGCAATGTACCATCAGGTAAGAGTCCCTGATGAAGATTCCGATCTTTTGCGATTCCTCTGGTGGCCAGAGGGAGATCTGAACCAGCCTCTGCGTGAGTACAAGATGGTTGTCCACTTGTTCGGGGCCAAGTCTAGCCCGAGCTGTGCCAACTACGCTTTGCGGCAAACTGCAGAGGATGGGAAGGATCGGTCATCGCCAGAGGCAGTAACTACAATTCTCGAGCACTTCTACGTAGACGACTGTCTTGTCTCAGTGTCTGACGAGAAGAAAGCTATTTCCTTGACCAAAGACCTCTTTGCACTCTGTGCAAGTGGAGGATTCCATTTGGCTAAATGGTCTAGCAACAGCCGTGAAGTATTGTCATCACTCCCCGAACATGAGCGTGCGAAGGAGATCAAGAATCTAGACCTGGACAGGGATGAGTTACCCTTGCAGAGGGCACTAGGAGTGAACTGGTGCATAGAATCAGATTCCTTCAAGTTCCACATCCTTGTGAAGAATAGGCCTGTTACCAGAAGGGGTATCCTATCAGTCGTAAGCTCAATTTACGAACCCCTCGGTTTCCTGTCGCCGTTCATTCTTCTTGCCAAGACCATAGTGCAGAATCTCTGTCGACTGAAAATCACCTGGGATGATGAGATTCCTGAAGACATAGCCAACAGATGGTTTGCCTGGCTGTCTGACTTGAGCCGGTTCGCCAGTTTCTCTGTCAAGAGGTGCATCAAGCCAGGGGGATTTGGTCCAGTAGCGTAAGCACAGCTGCACCATTTCTCTGATGCAAGCGAAAAGGGCTACGGCGTTGTCAGCTACATTCGCATCGAGAACAGCCACAGTCAAGTCCATTGCTCGTTTCTTCTAGGAAAATCCAGAGTGACGCCGCTCAAGCCAGTCACCGTGCCACGTCTCGAGCTGACAGCGGCTACCATCGCAGTGAAAATAGACAAGCTAATGAAGCGAGAACTTCGGATGTACCTCAAAGAGTCCGTGCTATGGACTGATAGCACCACTGTCCTTCGATATATTGACAATGACGTCACTCGCTTTAAATCCTTTGTGGCAAATAGAGTGTCGACAATCAGAGAGAACTCAAAGCCAGCACAGTGGAGATATGTCAGCACGTCTTCTAATCCAGCTGACCATGCATCGCGAGGGATGAAGGCAGAGCACTT
>NW_007580882.1:0-1242 GCF_000690725.1 Stegastes partitus | reverse complement strand
GAAGTGGAAATCTGGTCTGAAAGGAACCCATCTGACTGTCAAGGACATTAGGAGAGCAGAAACTGCTATCATTCAGTTCAGCCAAAGGCAAACCTTCCATGAGGAGCTTTGTGCGCTGCAGAAGGGTAATAAGATAAAGAGAAGCAGTTTTATCGTGAAATTGGACCCTTTCCTCCGAGATGGTGTCCTCCGGGTTGGTGGAAGACTGCACCAGGCAGCCTTGCCGGAACATACAAGGCATCCGGCTATTCTAGCCAAGAACCATCATGTCACAACTCTCATCATAAGGAATGTGCATGAGGAGATCGGACATGGAGGGAGGAACCACACCCTCGCTCGGCTGAGACAAAGGGTCTGGATATGCAAAGGGAATGCAACAGTGAGAAGTGTGCTTTCAAAGTGCGTGAAATGCCGTAAGAGTCAAGCTGCCGTTGGCGAACAGAAGATGGCGAATCTACCACCAGACCGTCTTCAGCCGGACCACCCACCATTCACCAACGTCGGCGTAGACTATTTCGGCCCCTTTGAAGCCAAGCGTGGACGGGCACAAGTTAAGCGCTATGGAGTCTTATTTACTTGCCTCACAGTCAGAGCCGTCCACATTGAAATCGCCCACTCACTGGACGCAGACTCTTGTATAAACGCAGTGAGGCGTTTCATAGCAAGACGAGGACAAGTGGAAGTCATGAGATCCGACAACGGTACTAACCTGGTAGCTACAGAACACGAGCTCCGCAAGACAATGAAGGAATGGAATCAATCTCAGATCTCTGAAGCTCTGCTGCAAAAGGGAGTTACCTGGATCTTCAGCCCGCCTGCTGGGTCGCACCACGGCAGGATCTGGGAGCGTCAAATAAGAACAGTGCGGAAAGTACTTACCAGTGTCCTGAAGCTCCAGTCACTTGTCTGCACACTGTGATGTGTGAAGTGGAAGCAGTGATCAATAGCAGACCACTTACCAAGTCATCAGATGATGTCGATGACCTCGAGCCACTGACGCCGAATCATCTTCTTCTGCTCAAGGGAAAGCCAGCACTACCTCTGGGCGTGTTTCATGAAGAAGACCTGTACTGCAAACGAAGATGGAGGCAGGTGCAGTATATCTCCGACATCTTTTGGAAGCGTTGGTCTAGAGAATACTTGCCCCTCCTACAAGAACGGCAGAAGTGGCTGGAAAAGAAGAGAAATGTGAAAGAGGGGGACATCGTACTCATCGTGGACGAAAGGGCTCCTAGAGGGTCC
>NW_007580881.1:0-2772 GCF_000690725.1 Stegastes partitus | reverse complement strand
CCGGCCAACAACACTTTGTAGTGTTATTCAGCAGAAACAAGCAGTGTGCAGGTGTTAGCCCCAGGACGCTAACATTTAGAGCCTTGTTTCTACTCCGGTTTCTCTCCTTTTCATGTGTTTATTAAGTCACATTTTCACATCTCTTACTCACTTCACAGCATGTACAGCAAAACCCTCTTTTCTTCTCACCCATGTGTGTCTTTCAGGTGACTTTGTGTGCTTGCACAAAGGGCCTTAAGGGGCATCTGGATTTTATTTCAGCCCCCTTTTACTTTTTATGCCGACTTTATAGAGGTACATTCACTTCAGCATATCAAAGCGGGATGAAATGTAATCCTTGTTCTTGTACAGGATGACCCCCTCTTTTTGGTAGAATTAGGTGTCTTTTCAGAAGTAATTATTCAGAGCTTTTGGGTCTGAGGAGGTTTCTTTGTGTTTTCAATATTTGGGTCTTTTGTGTCCCTTCACACCAACATTACGGAACAAAGTACCGACAGCAAAAGGTGTTATTAGTGCAGCTTCCTGTGAATATTGAAAATGAAGAATGAAGCACAGAAACACACAAGAGTCTTAATTGAAAAGTGCGAACATGTCAAACTAAACATCCTGCATTAATTAGCTCATAATTAGACTGCTATCTTTGGAAATCTTGCTCTTTGTAGCCTACAGGTGATTGATAGTTGCGCCGGAAGAATTTTTCATGTTGTTCCCCGCAAGATGACTCGCTTGCTTAGGTTCTGGCACATTATAAAACCACCCGCATCCACTCTTTGATGAAGACATCCGCGCTGCAGCTCCCAGTTTACAGCTCAGTTTGATCAAACAGCTCATTTACAAAACTAATGAGAAAATGAACAAAAATTAAGGAATCATTTGGTTGTTATATTGCATCAAGAAAAGAAGCCACATTTCTTTTTCCTGCCGGATGCGATTAGATAACAATTGCAATACAGCGCGGCCCCTTCAGGCACTTGTTGAGGGCGGCGGCTCCCTTTTGGAATTACAAACGTGGCGCGTTGTGTGTCAAGGCGGTAAACAATGCCACCAGCGATCAGTCTTGTTTTCATTTTCATCACCAAATTTCCTGGCATAATGCCTGGGTCATGCATCAAGAAGACCATAATGAGAAATTGTGTTGTGAGACCACATAGCAATTAAAACAGGATACAAGATGTTTTTTTTTTTTTTTGTAATTACATCACAATGGATTTAATTATAGTTACATGTTTTGCAAAGTAACAGTGTTGCATCGGGGCTCAATGGTGTGTCTTTTGTCTGTGGCAGGATGTCTCCTCACTCACTGGACTGTAATCAGGGTTTGAAAAGACGATATCGAAACCAAACACTGGCACTATTAGTGTGAACAAATGATCCACTGCAGCCTTTTTTCTTTGCACGTCGGTGTTGAATTCTAACACGTCTCGGAAGACTTCAAATAATTTACGTTTAATGATCTTTTAAATGATAACTTAATGATCAGTAAACACTGGCGATGTCTCTGAGGTTGATGCCTCACTTAGAGCTCTTACAGTCGCCCACAACATTTTGATGCTTCAAATAAACCTGTGCACAAAAGGAAGTTTTATTTCTTCAAAGCTGAACCTTTGACAGCTCAAAACCATTGCTTTCTGGCTGCTTACAGTGCTCCTGCAATCTTAAATCCCTCTCCCCAACACTTCCTCTTCCTCCTTTGCTTTTCTGTCTTTTTAGAACAGCAGGGTCTGACAGCCCCAAGCCGAACAGTGTGAAGTTTGTGAAATGGAAATAGCTTTGCAGTTTCTTCTAAACGTCTGACCATGTTATCGCCTGGTGTGTGTGTTTGTGTCTGTGCGTGTGTGAGACATTGTTCAGATGTAGCTGCATGTGTCCGGATTGTGAGATAGACTGCTTTTGTCTGAAAATCCATCTCTACTGACAACTGGTGATCAGATTTTGCTTTCCTGCCCTGTGTACAAATAAACAAGATCACTTTCACAATGTTTCTGTGCGAGCAGCAAAAATTTCCCCTCCTCGGACAGTGCAGGCCATGAGCCATTGTTGCAGCAGACAAATGTGCTCTTTTTTCCCCAGAGCATCCATTATGGAGGCTTTGTTTGCAGAAGCCAACATACCAAAATCACTTTCTGAAACCTACAAAAGGGAATTAAATGAAAAAAGCTATGACTGGAGAAACAAATGTATATGTCTCTGCTCTATCACTGATTGAGATCATTACAAAAGATCTGAATTACATGGTACGGCCGTCAAAGGATATACAGACAGCATTTTTCAATATCTCGCAGGTTAATGTGCTGCATGTGGTTATGCATCGCTCTAATCGGGTGGTTATATCCAGTTTATTCTAACACAGCCTACAATGCACTGTCTTCAAAATATTGTCATATCGAGCTAGTTTTTATGTGTCTTACATTCGTCTGACTTACCAGATGTGGATTTTAGGTAGAAGCCTGCCATTTCAACCACACATTTGATTTCTCCTCCCCTTCCACTACTGGTTTTAAAATCCCGTTTGCTACAGAAAACAAGAACAGTAGCCGCTAAGCAGCAACCTACACATATAAATGCAGATTGGGATTGTGCAGAAGGCAGTGTTGCTCAGTTCCATCAGTGAATTCGCAATTTTATTAACAGTTCTCGCCTCCCTGCATGCAAATAATCCGCTGAAACAATTCTACTGTTTGCAGGGGCACCGTTGCTACATCCTGGGCTCAGCGACACCCAAGATGATTATGATTGGCAAAATGACAGTTATATTATTATTAATGTCTTCAA
>NW_007580880.1:3920-5446 GCF_000690725.1 Stegastes partitus | reverse complement strand
TAAGTACTTTTATAGTGTGTAAAATTAATTACTATGCCCAAATCCATTCACAGTCATAGCGCCACCTATTGGTAACAGGCTGTTTGAGGCATTACACTTCCATGTGCCATTTCTTCAAACTTTCTGATATCATTCTTCAAATTGATCAGCTAAATCTTCCCACGTTGACGATGTTACAGTGTCAAGCGACGCATCGTTGCTATGACACGGAAAGGACTTTTTGACAGCTTTGGAATGCTCACGAACTCACCAAAATTGACAAACGAGTCACTATCGGCTCAACCACAGACAGTGTGTGCCTGTTTGGCAAAATGGCTCTATAGCGCCCCCTGCAGCAATTTATCCATTAACCCCTGCAGGACGTTTAACTGACGTTTGCAAAATTTGGTAGGTATATGTAACACATCAGGATGCACAAAAAAATCCTCTTGGACCCATACCGTAAACTCAACAGGAAATCCGCCATTTTGAAATAAATGCAGTTTTTTGTGTTTTTTGTCATATTTAAGAGCGAACTCCTCCTTGGGGTTAAGTCCTACATGTCTCAAATTTGGCCAGCGCATACAACAGGGCTTGGTGATTAAAAGATCAAAACACTCCGCAAAAGTCTGAGGGCATGGCAATGGCGGCCCTCTAAATTGTGATGATTCACCATCACAAAGGAAGAGTGTCTAACGACCGTGCACATGCTCCAGTCTGCCTCAAACTTTACATACTTGATAAAAGTACTGCCCTGATGAAACCCATATGGCGATATCCATTCACAGTAATAGTGCCACCTGCTGGCAACAGAAACGCATGTACATTTGTAACATCTACTACAACCAGCACGTTTCACCTATATCCATGAAATTTGCTGAACATATGCAGCACATCCAGATGAACAAAAAAGCCTGGGGTGCCATTCACCTATACCCAACAGGAAGTCAGCCATTTTGGACTTTTTGTTTCTCCACCCTGAGCACACTCCTCCTAGGGGGTAAACCACAGAGCGCTGAACTTCAGTTAGCATTTACAGTACTCTTTGAAGGTAAAAATTTCTCAAAAGCTCTGTATTTCATTGAAGGGTGTGGCCCTGACAGCCCTCTGATTTTTGATCCTTTGCCATCAAAAAGGAAGCGTGTCTAACGACCCTGTACACGCTCCAATCTGCCTCAAACTTTACATACTTGATCACAGTCCTGCCCTGATGAAACCCATATGCCCAAATGCATTCACAGTCATAGCACCACCTGCGGGCAATAGGAAAGAACATGTTTCACACTTTTATGTGCTATTATTAGCAGGTTGACCGTATTCACCTCAGATGGAATGAGGTGAGCCTTTAGACATTGATAATGACTCATACCAACAACTGTGAGTCTTCATGAAGGGGCGTGTCCGTGGCGGCCCTCTGAACCGCAGCTTGCTCCTGCACTACTGAGGAGACACAGTGAGGACTGAGGCTTGAATGGACTCAGAGCTCCATCTAGTGGACAAACGGCAACAATTGTACTAAACCGGGTATTGAGAGGCAGCACAGGAAG
>NW_007580880.1:0-1280 GCF_000690725.1 Stegastes partitus | reverse complement strand
CACTTTCAGTTGCCCTTGTGTGTGACACGTGCTACACAAATGAACTTGCACGAATAGCCGAGATAGAACTGATCTCAATTTAACATCAATATGAAGTTTTTGACCATTTTCACTTCTTAAATCCAGATCCTGCAGCAGCCTTCCTCTGACTGATCCCAGGTCTAGGTCTGTAATGCTGTTCTTTCTTTTCATCCTGCTCACCTTTAAGTGTCTGAAATAATCAGCTCTTGAGAGAACAGTAAGAAAATTTGAGCTTAGAAATGACCCGGCACAATATCAGGAACTTGTCTCAGTAATCAAATTCAAGTCTTAACTTCACTTTCTCACTGATCTGTCACAAGCCTTCTAAACACAAGCAGAGCAGATGTGCTTGCTGGACCTGCAGGTGAAGCTAGAGGGAGGGTCATGGGGGTCACCAGATTTCATGCCAACATAAATGTTGTCCCAAAATTTTAAGGTGATCCAACAAATATATTTAGAAATATGCCGCTTTGGATCTACAGTTGCTGCTGACAGAACTGCAGAAGGAGCTGAGAGCTGTCATCACATTTATTCACGCTCAACATTTTCTTATAATGCTGCTAATTCTAACATGTTTTAATGGTTTGTGTTATAACTGCTGTTATGTGTGGGTCATCTATAGTGTTTTTGTGTTTTGCTGCTTGTTTCTCTCCTCAGTGTGTGTGTGTGTGGTTTAGCTGCAGATGGTGACTCTGGATTGGCTGCCTCGCCTGATTTGAACCGTGTAATTGGTCAGAGGGCGGGTCCATCTGCTATTTGAACAGCCCGCCAGCTGCACTCGTCTCCTCACCTCCAGCGTCGCCACCTCAGAGAAAGCCAGCAGGACATCGCAACTGCACTGCAGGAGGATGCAGCAGTAACTTGTTTGTAGCCGTAGCCGTGTGTTACAGGTTCCGTGTCTTGTAGTGAATCTTTGTAAATCTTGTAGATAGAGAGCAGAGTGGGAGGGAGAGGCCTTTTTTCTTTTAAACCCTTTTTCTCCTGTTTTTTGTTTATTAGGTAGGTAGTTAAGATATTGTCTTTTATTTGCTTTTTCTTTTCGACAGGGAAATCAGGGCTGATGTAGGGAGTGTTTTGTTTGTTGTTTTGGCCTACGTCCTCCTCTTTACTGTAAAAATAAAAGAAACTGCTCATTTTGATACTTGGCTTGTCTTGTTGCTGGCCTTCTTTGAAGTGGAAAGACTGGTGTGGAGCAAAACTGATGTTATGCTAAAGGTTCCCCCAGACCGGGGCATAACACTGCTCCATACACTGATGCT
>NW_007580879.1:0-2824 GCF_000690725.1 Stegastes partitus | reverse complement strand
TATATTGCTTATTTGACAAAAGACTGGCATGTCTTCCTCTATTGCACTGCAAATAACAAGTCCAGCTTTATACTCTACACCATCAACTTTAACCCAACTAGTTGAGAAAACTTCTTTTGACAAGATCATTTCAAGCATTTCATTATTGACCACACTCTCATCTATGAAGGAAAAAGATTTAATTGGCCCATACTCATTTTGCTTGAGAGTGAATGTTTCCCAGTGATAAGCAATGGCCATCTGATGCTTTTTAGCAAGTGATTTGGTTATGTTTTTGAAATTTTTAAAAGAATTCTTGAACAGCTTGTGTTTGGCTTCGAACCTCATTGACCACATATATAACAAGGGGCCAATTTTCCTTATAGAAGATGGGTAATGGATCATAAAATGATGCTTAGGTATCAAGCTTTTGTGTGGATACAAGTGCTTAAATAGTTTGTGGTGGTCAACAATCAAATGCTTTAAATATACTGTCATACCTTGAGTGAGAGAAGGTGAAAATACAATGTTCATTATTTCAAGTAACAACAGTAACAAATTCCAGTTTTTGTTTCCTGCAGGAATAATGTCACCAAACAACAGTGGGATGTTTTTCACAAGACACAATGTCTGAATAGAATTCAAACCAATGCTATTGCCAGCACTATACAAAACAATCTTTGTGGGGCGGTTTTTCCTTTCTAAAAATCCATAATCAAAACTACAAATGCGGGAAATCAAGTCCTGTTCTGAAATAAAATGCTGTGTGAGATATCCAAACAGCAATTTGATCTCATACTGAGCCACACCCTCGAGGAGATCATGCATAATATCAAATGAATAATTGTCACACACATGGAAATACTTCAATGAATTGAGCAGAGAATTTTTTTTCAAACCATATAATGACTTCAGTTGTGGGTCTTCCTGGAGAGACTGACAATGCATTTCAAATACATCCTTTCCACGAAGGATCACCTTTGGATCATCCTCACTGTATACTGTTTGACAATCATTCTTCTCAATCAAACAAAGACGGCAGAAATGACGGCTATTGAATGACTCATTAAAACCAAGAATTGTGTGCATCCCCAGATTATCTCCGGTGACCTGTGAGATTGTTCCATATACCGGATTATCAGAAAGTGGAAGACTTAGCCCCTGGCTTTCCAGTATTTTCATATCATTTATCAATGGTTCCAATATAACATCAAAGCCATAGTGTTGCAGATCCTGTGTGTGAAAAAGTGCCACCAAATGAATATTCATTAAAATAGAGTTAAATTTTGGGGGTAAGTTTCTTACAACAAAATACAAACAACCAATTTTGTGAATTCCACGCTTGGAGCCAAGAGGATTGGCTGTCTCAAAATCATCATAGTATATTTGAATTTGTAATGCAAGTCTTTGGACTGTAAATAAAGGGTGGGTCTTAAAATAACTTCCATCAAAAAAATCTGTATAAGTGTCAGGCTCTGATCTACACTCTTTCTTTAGTAAAACACAAATTTCTGGATTTCTGCACATAAACTTTAATGTTTCCAAAATTGGCACATATATAAAAGTATCCTTCACAGGTACTTGATCATATGTACCAGATTTCTGATTTCGCCTACTATCATATCTTATTCCCATTGTTATTTCTATGGGCTCAACAACTCCCCATTTTTGGTTGAAGTATTTGTTCCGCTTCCACTCTGTGTTCAAATCTGTGAATGGGTTTTCAAATTTTTCAAAGCTTTCATTTATCACAGAAACATTGGGGTCAGTTTTGGATATAGCAGACATAACATTTTGCTTTGCTTGTGAGTGAAGCTCGCTTGTTAGTTCCTCCAAATCTCCTACGATTGAAGTCACCAAACTGTTGGAAATCCCACTCCCCTGTAATTTTCCCACAATGGATGCACACATTTCTTTGGTTCGATCTTTCTTAGGGCCTGAATCACTGCTCTCATGAGTCATGCTGGAAGAGCTACATTCATAATCAGGATTAAATTGGTCCTCCCAAACATCTGCCTGAGATGAACTTGCAACTGGCTCACTAGAGGAACATGCAACAGTTGAAGTTTGAGCAATATGCAGAACATTGCCATGAACACTATTAAGGTGCTTCCGAAAGCCTGGATATGTGAGGAACTGAAGCCTGCAGCCTGGCTGAGAACAAAACAATTTGAACTTGGGACCAGGATAGTAACTGTGTTCAACTCTTATATGTGAAATCAACTGCTGGCTACTGCCATACAGTTTCTGACACAAAAAACAGGTCAGCATTGTTTTACCTTTTACTCACAGAATGAGAGTGATAATGGCTGGTTAAGCAGCCTGGCTCTCAGGTCTCTTACTCTGGGTGACTCCTTCATTTTCCCCACATCAATGTTATACACTGTTGTCTGTAAGAATGTGTAGAAGTTCACCAATGCAGCATCATAAGACAAATTAAACACAAAATGTGCTTTGAAAAGTTCATCAAATGCCCCAAGTGAGCGGTTTGCCTGGCATGGAATGAGATGCTTATCCATGGTGATGTAGAAGCTGTCAATCTTGCTCTTCTGACGCCCAACAGCGAGGAGGTATGGCTGCCGACCTTGCTGGTTGCGGAGATGCTCCTCCAGACTGCAGCATGACTGGTGATGAGATAAGAAAGCTGAACGTTATTGACAATGTGCAGCCACAGAAAAAACTCTACTGAATATATTCATCTTCATTCATTCATTCGTTCCAACATCCTCTTACTGAATAGTGCAAGACTGGAACACCTGTTAAGAATTATTTTACATTTCATTCACTTTTAACATGTCTCATGTCCACATGTAGCAAAGAAGGTGACGTTTTTTGTTTTTTTTTT
>NW_007580878.1:3606-4725 GCF_000690725.1 Stegastes partitus | reverse complement strand
GACAAACTAGCTGAGAAGTATTCCTGGCATTGCATTTCTTGCATCATCTGAGGGCGTGACATAAATATTTAAATTCCATAAATAGCTTTTACAACTCAAGAGCAGATGTTTGTTTATCGTCATGAGTAAAACTTAAGGAATGTATCAGCCACACCTTTTCCTTGATGTTACCAGTCAGACAGAATAATGCCATGTTTGATACAAGGCTGGTTAGTTTTACCTTTTCTGCATTTCCTCATTTCTCAAGGAACACAGTTCAACCAATGACCTTCAGTTAACCAGCAGCAAAGATCTGATTTAAAGTGCATTTGGGGATATTTATGCAGAGAGGAAGCAGGAATCAATCTGTCAAACGTCCCCAAGCAGACTTTTATTGTCAATTTCTTGACCTCTGTTAGGAACATTCTTCAGCAGAGTCGTAACTGCTCCAAATCAGCACCGAGTCGTCTCTCAAGTCAAAGCAATGTTTTACTTGCAGCAAGGAATCGCATGCACAGTACAGAATCTGAACAAGTGACTGATTCAAACAGATTTTTTTCTGTTAATCACTTCTACTTGTCCTAAAAGGAGAAAGTAATCTGTTTTATATCTTGTGCACTGTGTGCATTGTATGCTGCTCTTTTCCCCCCAGACTGTGTTATTTTCGATTCTGCTGCTGTAACACTTAAAATTTCCCTGCTGCAGGATCAATAAAGGTTTAATCTATCTGTCTATCTATCTATAAAGCATTGGTTCTTACAGACAGTTACAGAAAACAGAAAACAACCTCACGCAAATGGGTACGAACAAAAGAGCAGTTCAGGATAAAAGAAACACATGACGCACTGATGGAAAATCTTGTAAATCCAGTCCTGCAGTGATTTGATTTATATCTACTCACCTCTTTCACAACATGTCTGACATTTGACAGGTTGAGGTGAAGGTTGTATGATACAGAGTGCATCAGAATCTGTCGCCTGTATCAGCTGTATTCCCTTCAACATTTGCATGTTTTCTGTTTTCATGAACCAAAAGTGTTAAATAGACACTAAATCACACACAGCAGCATTTGAACAGGGCCAAACTACAAACTGGCATTTTAACACTCACCCTACAGAGATCTTCATCATCTCACCTTTA
>NW_007580878.1:0-1720 GCF_000690725.1 Stegastes partitus | reverse complement strand
CTTGATTGCTACCAGTCAGACAAGGTGGATTTGTTTGACCTTTCTGCCTTTTCCTTGAGGTGGCTGACTGGTTTTTAGGGTCCTGTTGTTCATCCAAAGCCTGTTATTTAAAAACAACAATCTAACAACCAATCAGCCACCTCAAGGAAAAAGCAGAAAGGTCAAACAAATCAACCTTGTCTGACTGGTAGCAATCAAGGACATACGTGACAAAAACATTCCTCAACTTCTGCTCGGGACTTCAAAAGGCTTCATTCATGCACGGCAGGTTTATTTGTTCTGATACTTCTGGTTGATTGGTTGTTAGGGTCCCGTTGTTTGTGTGTGTGTGTGTGTGTGTGTGTGTGTGTGTGTGTGTGTGTGTGTGTAACTATCTTTCTGGGGACCAGCCGCAACCATCAAAGTGAGGACAGACCTGCACTATGAGGACTTTTAACGGTGTTACGACTTTAAAGAGCTTAAGGGATTAAAAAGTTAAGGTTAGAAACAGGTGATCAGCAACCAAACAAAACCAACATGTCAAAGTAAAGACAACACCAATAATATCTGAAAACATCTATAGGAATCCCTGTGAAGGTCTTAGAAACCAACGAATAATGAATGATCCGAAACACCTGCTAACACCCTACAAAAACTCAACACTCAACACAACTGCTGTATAAAACCTTTACTCCTCTACTTTACAAACACTTAAAATCCTGGGGTGTTATTGCAACTAACATCAACATTGTATGATTAACTGTTGACAAACGATGCACCAGAACTCAAGATATTATTTGTTGTATTCCACATAACTTTATTCTTCTTTAGCATTTGGTGCCTACATTACCTACAATGCAATTCAAATGCCAATATTAGTGGTGGCTAGCATTGTAGCCTGAAGTCTGCAGGATCAGGTAAAAACAAGGTTATTCAGGTATTCGGCGACTGTCTGCACTTTACACAGTTCAATTGTCAAACCATCAGTTTTATAATGAGCTTGTAAAGTTGCCAATTATAAACTTTGATATGTGAGTCAACAGTGAGCATCCTGTGGTGTTAGTGCAACAAACATGAACGTGCAACACCGATACACATTTCATATAACATATGATTGCAGGTTTGGACACAACGTAGGGGGTATGATTGTCATTCAGGAGACCGAGATTTGTGTCCTTTGTCAGACCACAATTTCTTTCTCTTACTTTTGTTTTAATTTACAATTTAAATTGTTTTCACGCGTTTTTACGTCACAAGCCAAACATCTTGATACCTAAAATTAAAATGACAGTGACGACACTCATGACATTGGTGTCTGCCGTTGACTGATTGTAATAAGTCTATCAGACGACTCGGCACGTTAAGAAGAAAAAATGACACTAAAGGCATCCAGTGTATTTAAATGTCATGTCAAATGGTCCTGGCTGAGTGTCTGTATGTGCCCACTTCAGAGTAGACAATGCTGAGTATTGGTACTTAGAACATCATTTCATGTTAACCTTTAGGACCAATCAAAAAACCAATTTCTGTGGAAGGAACCAATATAATCTTGTTGACAAAGCCTAGATTGCATCCTGGATCAACTAATCCTTGATTAAAATAGTTTGCAATTACTTTAATAGTTGACTAATCTAATAATCATTGCATTACTCAAGTTAAGTTCACAAAAGACATGCACAACCTGCTCATCTTTGCAATCATCCAGCAACACCCAAGCAGCTTCGACACCTATGCAACAGTC
>NW_007580877.1:1564-3401 GCF_000690725.1 Stegastes partitus | reverse complement strand
TCAGGAGTTTGTACACAGATCTTCAGAAGAGAGTGTGTGATGTTCCAGAAACCAGTCTACTGCTTTGTCCATCTGAGCATTCAGGAGTTTCTGGCTGCAGTCTACATGTTCCACTGTCACACCAACAGCAACACGGAGGTGCTGGAGAAGTTTCTGGGAGAAGAGAGGGATGATGGTGATGTTGTTGATGATGATGATGAAGACGATCATCATGATGATGAAGATGATGATGATCACCACATCTCATCACTGGATGTGTTCCTGGACAGAGTCATGAAGAAATCCCTCAGCAGTAGAAATGGTCACCTGGACCTGTTTGCTCGTTTCCTTCATGGCCTCTCTGTGGAGTCCAACCAGAGACTCTTAGGAGGCCTCCTGGGTCAGCCAGAGATCCATCCAGAAACCATCCAAAGAGTCATCAACAACCTGAAGGAGAAGAACACTTATGACACATCTCCAGACAGAAGCATCAACATCTTCCACTGTCTGATGGAGATGAAGGATCTCTCAGTACATCAGGAGATCCAAGAGTTCCTGAAGTCAGAGAACAGATCAGAGCAGGAACTCTCTGGGATCCACTGCTCAGCTCTGGCCTACATGCTGCAGATGTCAGAGGAGGTTCTGGATGAGTTGGACCTGAAGAAGTACAACACATCATGGGAGGGACGACGGAGACTGATTCCAGCTGTGAGGAACTGCAGAACGTTTGTGTGAGTCCAGATGTGATGAACATGAGCAGTCAGTGCAGATCAGTAGTTCAGTTCTTCACATGTTCTCCATGTGCTCGTTCTGCCTCAGTTCAGCGAATGCTCCACGTTTGACCGTCTTCAGTTGGACTCATTTCTTTAAAGTGGTGAATGTTGGTTGAGGTGACCATGCGGAACATCTGGGCTCACATGGAGCTGCTTTGGTAGAATCATACAAACCAGTTCTATGATGTGGAGGTTTGTTAGAACATGTCAGTGTTTCTGTCTTCTCTGATGTTCCACCAACCATAAAACCTTCATTCTTCACCCTCAGAGGCTGAATGATGTTCCTCTGATTGGCACCAACAGGAGCTTTAAAATGTAGAGTTTGGTTCCAGTCAGAGGAGCTTCATGAGGAAACATATGAAGATGATGTTGTTGCATCTCTGGCCAATATGTGAAGAAGCACTGAGCAGGTCTGATGATGGAACCAGTCCAGTCGTGTCCCAGCTGGAAGAGTTCTATCATATTGTTACTGGGCTAGAAGGAGCATGATGGTTCTCCAGCTCATAGAGCTTCAGATAGTTTGATAAGAACTGGTCCCATCAGCAGCTCCATCCATTTGATCGTCTACATGTCAGACACACGTGTTTCTGCTTGTGTCTGATTTTTTTTAATTTTATTTTAATCAGGGAGCTTCTACATAGTCCAACATTCATACCAAGTTCAAATCCTTCAAACGTTACACAAATCTATATGTACGTATACATCATGTATAACATGGCCCAGAAGTCTACGACACGTTTCAGTGACATTAACGTTTCAGCTGCTGCTCTCCGTTTCATTTTCATTTTGAGCAGATGTTTACATTCCTGATCCAACAAACCCATGAACCAAGAGGCTGTCGCTCATCCACTCATGAAGAAACCCTCACACCACGATCTATCTGCTCATCCTGTAGAATCAGTATTTTACAGAAGGGTGGTTAAAGTCAGTCTGGTCTCTGTGGACCCATAGACCCGACCCAGTGTGTCCACCAGCTCTCAAACTTCTCTGATTGTGTCTTTATAGAGAACGTCAGTCTTTCCATCATGTAAATGTCGTGTATGATTTCATAGCAGTCACCTGATGTTGGAGCATCTGGTTGTAGC
>NW_007580877.1:0-1003 GCF_000690725.1 Stegastes partitus | reverse complement strand
TGAGAAGTGAGCCCTGTACTCCTCCATATTTGAATCTAACATCTGTCCTGTTGGGCATAAAATCTGCATCATATGCACACCACCCCAGTGTCCTCTCTGCACCCTTCAGATGATGGTGGTAGATGATTTTCTGCTGTATTTTTAGTTACTTTTATCCAGGGCTTGTCTTTATCATGGAGGTTATAGTTTACTATCTGCTATTGTGCTGGTGGTGCTGTAGCTTGTGTCTCCTCTATTTCCTTCCACCTTGCCCTACATCACAGAGACACACCAGTGCTCTGAGCTGTGCTGCATAACAGTCATCCCTTCAACCTGGCAGTGCCATACCCCCTTTCTCTACTGATGTCTGCATTGTTTTCTGTCTTATTCTTGGTTTCTTACTCATCCAAATGTAACAGGAAATCAGCTTATCCCATTCAATGAACTGCTGATCATTTACTCATGATATTGGTTGCGTATGGAGACGATATAACAGGCGAGGCAGAAGAACTATTTTGATTGAGTCCACCTTTGGAGTTAGATTGAGGAAGGGTCGGAGGTTCCATCTGGAAATGTCTGGTTTTAATTTCAAGTTTAGAGGAACATAGCTAGCTTCAAATAATGTTGTAACATCCTGAGTGAGGCTGACTCCGAAGCATTTCATTGATTTGGTGTCACATCTCAGACCGTGTTTATTTAGAAGCTGCTTTGGTGGATCAAGGTTGAGGGTCCAGATCTGGGTTTTGAACATTTAGCTTGTAGCCTGATAACTGAGCAAATATTTCCAGAGATGACATTAGTGCTGGTCGGGACCCTAAGGGTTGGCTCAGAAAAATGAATACGTCATCTGCAGATAACGGTAGTTTGTGCTCCTCTCCTGCTATATTTAGTCCAGTAAGTTCTTCAGTTTGTCTCATAGATTGACTGAGAGGCTGAATAAAAAGGGTGAAGAGAAGCGGTGAACAGGGACGCCCTGCCTGCATGAGCCTTCTAATGTAAAGGGTTTTGAGAGGCTGCCATTGAT
>NW_007580876.1:2318-4035 GCF_000690725.1 Stegastes partitus | reverse complement strand
GCTACCGACTGAGGAAGGAGAACAGCTACTGGCATGAAACTCTTAATGTGATTGCCCAATTTGCATAATAATTAATCTGAATTAACAAATGGAAATAAACCCTCGTTTTATTTTATTGTAATTGTATTTTCATGTGTTATTTTTAAATCTAAATTTCACCTCTCAAGACAGCGTCATGACTGATTCACTGTCAGCACCCACATTTATTATTTTATTATGAATAATATTATACGTTTGTTCCGTATTGTCAAATGGAGTCGATCACTTTCAGCCAGTCAGCTGCAGGGCTTCAGCAAGACAACAATATGAGCCAGTGGCTGGTAGGAGCTGCTGCCATTCACATAGAAACACCCCCCTAACCACATCCTGTTGGTATCGTCCTTGAGGCGGCAGACAGGAACCTGCGGACTGAACCACACAAGAAAAAAAACACAGACAGACTTGCCACAACATTCAGTTTTATTTATCTCCAGGCAATGATGCAGAGGACAATAAAACCTTTCTTTAAGAAGCAGGAGCCCCTGTGCCAGGACGGAAGAGTGGAGGAGTGACAGCAGGTTCTAACTGTGTGAGGTTATGTTCAGAGATAAAGGAGCCATGATCCTGTGAGCAGCAGTCATGACATCATTTCAGCTGCTGTCATGCTGGTTAAGATGAATGAACATGAATCCAGGTTGGCACATATGACAAAGTGAATGCTTCAGATGTTAGTGTCCGTTTATTAAACACATTGTCACAACAATATGTGACTTGTTTTATGAACAACAGACTTCTATGACTTCTGGATATGAGCTGCATTGACCAAACCTGTACAGAGAAATATCAGCTTTTGTTCTTCTCGTCGGCTACGGTGATGACACAGAGGTGGCTCTCCTTCTACCTGCTACGTCTCCATGGTAACCGCTGCTGTGGAGCTCACCTGGTCAGGAGCAGGTTGTGTTCAGAGCTTCAGATTTCAATCAGCTGCACAAGTGTCTCCCGTTAACCAGATGGTTTTCTGGACATTCTTTATGACTGGAGGTATGTTTTATCTGCACCAGTGCAGAGCTGTGCAGTTACAGCATGGCACACTGTATGCATCACGTTGCCATGGAAACCTACATGTATGTAGTTGGCGATGCAGAAACCACATCAATGTGTTTGAATGTTTGGCTCTGATCTGCTGTCAGGTCCGTTTCCTCTGCTGCTACACATCAGAACATGGATTATTCTGCTGCTATTTATTACAGAGAATATTTAATCAATAAGATTAATTTATCTTTGATTGGGCCAATAGTGAAAGTGATTTCCTGCATTATGGGACAGAGTCAGACCTAAATGACCTTCAGTACAACATCATGTTTAAATGTATGAACAGAAACAGATTTCATGTGCTGCTGTCAGTTAGAAACAGGCGGCTGCATTGATCGGTGACATCAATATATGAACACGTTGATCAGTTCTCTACCAGCGTTCCTGTCTCCCTTCACTTACAGAAGCAGCCCTTTTTACTGCCATGTGTTTTATATTCCTCGTTGTTCTCCATTAAAACAACGTGTTGACTGAAGCAGCTGCAGATGGATTCATTTAGTGCAGAAGAGTCACGTGACGCCTTAAACGCCTCCTTTAATGTGAACACAGTCTGAAGCAGGAAGTCTGAGTTGATGAAGAACATTGAACCACCTTCATGAAACCTGTGATCTCTGACTTTAGTGTTTGTGGAGCCGATGAAAGCACA
>NW_007580876.1:0-1128 GCF_000690725.1 Stegastes partitus | reverse complement strand
AGTTAACCATTAACCAGCACTAGGATCAGGGTTCAACCAGGCTCTAGGTGTTTTGGTTCTACTTAGATATAACAGGATGATATAACTTATGATTTACTGTTTTGTAGAAAAAAGGCAGCTGTCACTTTTGTGACTCATCGTAAACAACCTCCACAGAGGCGTTGAAAGCATGTGTAGCAAACACACTTCATGATTAAAACTGCTCTCGTTTCTCATCAATTATGAACTCTGAGATTAATTCATAGTTCAGATGGAACATTAACAATCGGATCTAGTTGTACTGATCAGCCTCATTATTGAGAGTCAAGAACTCTGAACGACGTGACAAACAACAAAACAGTGAATATATGAGTGCAGATGAACAACGGCATGATTAACTGCCATCGTCAGTTCAGAGTCACTGTGGAAGTGAGGAGTCGGTCGCAATTTCTAAATTCACCTGTTGAGCCGAAGGAAAATGATGCTTGCAGAAGCGCTGTCGGAGCAGGAGGAGGCTGCTGCAGGATGTGATGCTGCCATGATCTGCTGGATGAGTTGGCTCAGGTTCTCAGAATTAGCATGCTACAAGCCTGACCAGGTTCTGGTGGAGTTGGGAGACATCCTGAGAGGTCAATCTGAAGCCAAGACCGATATATAAATGTTCTGAGTGAAGGTTTTAAACCAGCCGTCCTCTGAAATGATTGCCTACCAAATGTCCAGCTGTGACAAAGGCGCTCTGGACTCACTGTGTTGTTCTTGTGCTCAGTCCTCTGCAGTGTAGTCGGATTCAGAGCAGCTTGACTTTCTGGAAAAAAGATTTGAAGTTTCAGTTTTCATCCAAAAGGTTTCTTCAGAAAATACGGATCTCAAGAATTTTCCTCACAGAGACAAAAACGATCAGAAACAAGCATAAAACGTGACCAGTAAAACATTCAGTAATGACAAGTGAAACCAGTGCATCTAAATGGAAATCTTTAGCAGATTAACACACTGAGAAGAACCAACTACACATAACTGTTGTCTGAGAGCGTGAATGTATTCGAGAGTGTTTGAGTTGAATAGATGCTTGTTCCTCCCCTTAAGCTCAACTAGACAGAGATTTGAAGAGTTGGAGCTGCCAGGTGTTGTCATCCATCCATCATCTCTACA
>NW_007580875.1:0-2753 GCF_000690725.1 Stegastes partitus | reverse complement strand
AGTGAAAATTGTAGCCTGTTATAAAGAAGTCGTCACCTCGTTCTGGATCAATCCGAGTTTAAGTTTTGGTCAGTACAATATTCACTTAAAAGTCTAGTGCTATCGAGTAAATTTTGATCAGGATCAATATCCTGTTCAAAATCTACCATGTCAGTCATATCTCTATAATATATAAGTATACTTTTAAACGTATACATATATACACACAGTACCCATACACGTAAACACAGCCCTGAGCTCCTATAGTTTCAACAATGACTTTGTTGATGTGATGATACTGTTCTCCTGTAGTAAAATAGCTTATGCTAGTAATGTGAAATAACGTGATCGTGTTCCATCTATTGTAAAATATGCTCGGTATATTAAAATGTTTGTAAGTCCAGGTCGTCATCTTCAGGTTCCAGTGAGTTGCTGTGTCATTATCTCCAGATGTTGGTGAGCGAACGGGTTCAAAGAGAGTCACTGAGTGTGAGAGGGTTTTGTTACCTCGTAGTCCCTGTGGTTATGATCAGATGTATTTGTCCAGTTCCTCCATGCTTCTTACAACCAGTACTTTGGCTTCCTCTGGTGTTCCGTTCAGTTTGATAAATACCTTNACAGAATAAGCAATGCATATATAATACATAAGCATTATTGAGAATTCAAGCACAATACTCAATAAAGAGAAAAAAAATAGTAAAGATCTGATATAAACACAATAATGCACATACATACATACATACATATGCCAACTTATATGTAGTTTGAGAAGGAACAGAATGAAGCAAAAGCTGATCTAGTTCTGCCCCTTCTTCACAGTGTCAGAAAAAAATGAACAAGCTAATAAACAAAAGAGCAAACAAACCAATAAAAACAAAAAACAAGACCAAGAACAATTTTTTACATATTCACCCAAGGTGCTCATCGTGAAAGCAATGCCACAAAACATCCGTAGTGACCTCATCCCAAATCATTATGAAATGTCCCCCTAAAATAAATAACCAAAAGCAGCTCTGTGCACAGTTCTTAACCCACATGTTCTACCTCTATATACAGTATATACATAAAAATGCTACATATATTAATAATAAATAAGAAAACTAAAACAGAAACATGTGTATTATAATTCACTGTATTATTTATATAAACCTGATAACACATGTCTAGAGTGAGATTTAAATGTTTTTATGTCATGGCACGTTTCTAGAGTGAGGTCCAGGCTGTTCCACAGTTTTACTCCACAAACAGAGATGCACTTTTTTTTAGAGTTGTACAGACCACTGGGTGTATGACATTATGTTGCCCCCTAAAGTTATAGCCTCCCTCTCTAGTTTTAGACATATTTTGTAGATTATCAGGTAAGTCAGTATTCTTTGCTTTGTACAATATTATTGCTGTTTTTAAGCAAACTATATCAAAACATTTTATCAATTGTGATTTTATAAACAGATGGTTGGTGTGATCTCTATATCCAGCATGATTTATGATCCAGACAACTCTTTTTTTGAAGAGCTTTTCCAGAATTTTAGAGAATTGTGATAGTAAGGAAACTGGTCTATAGTTTGTGAAATCTTGTTTGTCACTAGATTTGTATAGTGTGGTTACTTTTGCAGCTTTCATGTTTTCCGGCAACGTTCCCGTCCTGAATGACAAACTAAATATGTAAGTGAGAGGATCGACAATGCCTTCTATTGTGTTTTTTTTTTACCAAATACATATCTATACCATCTGCATCTGTTGAGAATTTGTTTTTACAGGATTTTATATTTATATCATCATTTTGAGTTACTGCAGAGAGTCTTGAACTCTATAATAATATCAGCATCCATCTGATCAGTGGGGTTTTTTTTACTTGCCAACTTAGGCCCCACATCAACAAAAAACGTATTAAATCCCTCCACTATTTTATTTTTGTCATGTCCTTCTCTATTGTTTATGATGAAGGGGTCTGGGTAGTTTTGTGTACTACTTCTAGTTTTAATCATTAAATATAACACAGTCCATATCCCTTTGATATTATTGTTGTTTTCATCTATGATCTTACTATAATAATTCTTTCTACTCGTCCTGATAATGTTAATCAATTCATTTTTATGTTTCATATTTATGTTCACTATCTTTTGTTCTGTGTTGAAGAAATTGCCTGTATAGTGTATTCTTTTTCTTGCATGCATTTTGAATCCCTTTTGTCATCCATGGCCTTTCTGAATATGTATGTCTATATCTGTATTTCATTATAGGACAGTGTTTATCATACAATGTTTTATAAATCTCTAAAAATGAATGATAAGCTCTATCAATATCATTTTCTTTATAAATAATACTCCATTTCACTTTGGTCAGCTCAGTTTTAAAGGCATTTAGATCTTCTTCCCTTCTTGTTCTTTTAAACACTATCTGTGAGGTCTTCTTTTTGAATGTGACACTTATGAATAGCAAATACTGGAAGATGATCTGTGATGTCTTATATCAATAATCTGCTGTCTATATGCGTTCCTATGTTTTTAGTAAATATATCATCAGTGAGAGAGGCACTATCTGCTGTTTTTCTGCTTGGTTTCATGATTGTTGGTACCATACTCATACTGCTCATTAGTTCAATAAATTCATGTTTTCTTTTGCTTCTTGATGTTTAGTAAATCTATGTTAAAATCTCCACACACATGATTTATCTTATTTTTTTGTTGTGCTTAATATTTCCTCCATGGTTACAATAAAGGTATCAGTGTTACTTCCTGGTTTCAGATGCACACAGTTCACTATTACATTTTTCA
>NW_007580874.1:2990-4522 GCF_000690725.1 Stegastes partitus | reverse complement strand
CAATTTGTGTCCATACAATACACAATACTTGCCCTCATTTTTCACAATTTGTTTTGAACATAGCAGCATTCCAACCCAAGATACTCTGGATAAGAGAGTTGTGTAACTTTTTATGTTCTTTTAATTGCAAGAGCTGCAAGCGGACATTTGTCAAAACATTTTGGAAGCACTGGTTTTATTTATTGATTTATTTATTTCTTTATTTTTTACAATTCATTGCATTGTACATATAAATATAATGCAGTAAAAAGAACATTATTTGCATCTAAAATGTAATAAAAGACAAAATGCAATAGCTGCACTTTAAGCAATCTCAAAGTTGTGCTGAAGGGAACATCTCGTTCTTTTACACCACTGAGCACTGAGGACACAAACTTTCTGTTGACCTCTTACCTACGGCCCTTTGCATCTGTAAATCCAATACAACTGGTGTTGGAGCAGGTTTATGTTTGCAGTGCTTTAATTGAACTTTATACTGGATGATAAACCATATGAGCACAAAATACACACCAAGAAAATGTTCTTACAACACACAGGGTCACTCTACAGTTTTAGCTAATCCATAGGCCATTCCTTAGGTTTTGGAATATTCTGCTACTCCACTTGATTTCTTATGAGGCAAATATTCTGCAGATTAAGATTTGCACAGAAACATTCAGCAGGATGAGCTTGGAGTGCCTCAGCCGACTCACTGAACCGCAGATATGTTGTGAAATATTAAACCCAGCAATGTTCAGCTTCACTCATTCGGTTGGGTCAACAAAACATTTCAGCATTCTCAAACTGACCTGGCATGATCTTAATCCCAAAATGACCAAGACGTTCGGTCAATGTTGGGCTATGATTTACCCTGGCATTTTTTAGAGAGTACTTATTTACACAGTTTGCAGTCAGTGTTTTGTTTGATTGCCAGCTTTGGCTGCAGCATTTTATTTGCAGATGTTATAAAAACAATGGTAATTGTACTATATACTGCAGTTTACTGAAGAAAAGGATCTCAGTACCTCCTGTATTGCTGATCTTAAACCTAAGCAATGCAGACACTTTGATACATTAAACAGGAAGTGGAAAAGTGAAAGAGACACCAGTCCATGCATGATCTGAGTTATTTACAGTGTTGATAAGGCTTCAGGTTGATAGCTGTCAAATCCAAATGGCCTACTTTTGGTTATGAAGCCATGAAAATGCAGTTTACAGACTCGACTGGGGACATCTTGGTGCCTGCAAAGACTTCTTGATACCATCATATCGGAGAAAACTTCCACAGATGAAGATACGATGAAGTAAAATGATTCAATTGTTTCACAAAACAGACTGAGCTGCTCATCCACATATTTAACTTTAAGAAACCACATTTGGCTACATAGGCCTGTTATCATTAACTACCATTAACTATTCATACATGAACAGTCAGGACTCATTTATCCATTCACTAATACATCAGCTCTGGCAGGTGTTTTCCAACCATCGGGAGCAACTTAGAATAACAACAGCCTTTTGATTTAAAGACAGCGCACACTACCACCCGAGCC
>NW_007580874.1:0-1330 GCF_000690725.1 Stegastes partitus | reverse complement strand
GTTTTGTGAGGACGGCCTGCTGTAGACAGATTTATACATGTGCCATATTCCTTTCATTTCTTCATGATGAGTGATGATGACTTCTTTTTGTTTTGACATGAAGAAATCCTTTTTTTGTAAAACACTGCACTGCCGTCCCAGCGATGACTACTGATTGTTGTGAAACCAGATGGTCCACCAACAACAACAATTATGGCGGTGGACCTGTCAGCTTACACAACAAAGGATATCAATCTGCCATGTCACTGGTGACTCAAAACTCAAGATGTCAATGATGGTAAAACTTTCTCTGTAGAGACCTTATCACTGTGATATATGATAAGTGTTTAGAGATGGCTGTTCCATTTTGACATATATGGCTTAAGTTTAAGTATTAAGTTTAAGGGAGTTTAAGTGTCTCGGGGTGTTGCTCACGAGTGATGGGAAAATGGAGCGTGAGGAGGACTGTTTCATTTAGTTTACATGAGACTTCTTTGCACATTTAGTCAGGACTGTACGATTAAAAAAATAAAATAAAATAAATAAAAAAAAACTGCTCCTCTGTCTGCTCCACGAGAGGTATTAAGGAGAACTGGATATCAGATTTTACTGTGGCACTCACTTGAATGAAAATTGCTCACTGTTTCTACCATCTACATCGTCTCCATGGACAAGCATCACATCCTCCAGGCTGCATTAGAAATGGGACGCGTTTTTATCAAGTAGCTATGTGGCTCAGTTCAACACCAGAGTTGCATCGGTTGTTGCAGTCAGCAGAGAGGCTGTGATCTTGATGAGACAGCAAGTCAGTTGTATTTGTTTTGCTTGTTTCAAAGCACTTTGCACTCAGTGCAAAGGTACTAAAAGTACCTTTGACAATTTGAACAAGTTGTGTTTATTCCTGTGCATCTCTGAAACTTAATCTACCTTTGGGATAAATATAAACAAGAGATGGAAGTATTTCATAATTCCTCTCTGTTTTATATCAACATAAAGAGTTAAATTGGAAGACTTTTTCGCTCGGGCTGCAAGGTGTCTTGGTGGTTAGCACTGTTGCCTCGTAGCAAGAAGGTCGCCAGTGGAATTTGCATGCTCTCCCCGTGCAGAGTGGATTCTCTTCGGGTTCTCCGGCTTCCTCCCACTGTCTGTCTCTAAGTGTAGCCCTGTGATAGACTGGTGACCTGTCCGGGGTGTCCTCTGCCTTCACCCTGAGTCAGCTGGGATAGACTCCAGCCCCCTGTGACCCTCGTGAGGATTAAGCGGTGTATAGAAAATGGATGGATGGATGATTTGCTTTTGGTTTAACTTGGTTGAATTTTCAGGCTGTCAAAAAAATGGTGGCCAAAAAATA
>NW_007580873.1:0-2868 GCF_000690725.1 Stegastes partitus | reverse complement strand
ACTGAGACAACTGTGACCATAGTGCACCATGAAGTCGGCTCCCAGGGCTCGGGCGGTGAAGTCATCCACACAGCAGGCCCCGTACGTCACGTCCCCCATCACAATGGTGTCTGCCTCCGTGAACCTGGGACACACAGGGGTGCTAATCAGTCACACGCACCACTTAATGATCAACACGTATGCCAGGCATACTGATTACGAGAGAGCTGAATAAGATCAATCCCTGTCCACTTGCTGCAGATGGAGTACGCTATACCATATCTGACAACACTGCCGGTCAATGACTGACTCACAGTGCAATCGGGGTGACAAGCTGCTATTCTTTTGCTCTTAATAACCGGCAGCTATGGCTAGCTACAGTCACAAAGGAAGGAAGAGGAAAGCTGTACAAATAACCAGATTAGACTTCATAGGTGCCCTTGCCTGTCTATCTATGGCCTGGATTTACTGCACATCTGCCTGGGAACGGGACAAAACAGCCTCAGCAAGAGTTAGCGATTGCCGCATGAGGATAAACTATACAGACTAAATGCTTTATACCACAAGTAGGTTGTGAAAGCGAAGTGCAGACCATGTGGGCCTAATGTTCCACTTTGCAGCTGTAATAGAAGAAAAAAAAAATCATGGCCTCCTTGAGAGGAAAACTAACAAATTACACCGGCATCTGTGGACCCAGATCTGTTAGAAAGAATTGCAGATTGCACTACTGAAAAACAAGCTCTTTCTTTTATCGCCCTTTATGGGCAAATAAAATGCTAAGTAAACCCATAAAGGCTAAGTAAAATGAATAAAAGCTGAGAGTAACAGCGAGAAAGAGCAAATGAACAGAAGCTTGAGGCAGTGTAGGGGAAGGAAAGATGGGGAGACGAGGGGGTGGTTGTAAAAGGTGGTTGTTGCCAGGTATTTGTGGCTGTATTCTGACAGATTTAGGCTAGACAGAAGGGGTAGAATAGAGATGAGACGGAGGGCTTGGGGAAAGAAGAGGAAAGTGATAAACAGACATGGCTGCACACAGAAAAGCATCTGTAGGAACCGACAGACTTTTAGTAATGCGTCTCCTGCAGCCCAATCTCTCAACCTTCAGCCACTCTGTTTATTCCTCGCTCTGCCGCTCGCAAGGGGCCTCAAACAAAGTTTCTACTTAGCCTTTCCTACCTCGATTTCTTTGATGTAATCTCTACTTTGTGCTCTCTCTGGGCTCCTCATCATTGTCCCGTTGTTTTCTTTGTTGTTTCTCCTCCTTTCTCTCCCCATTTCCATGTCCCCTCTCCTCTAATGACTGCTCTCAGGTGAAGAGCGGCGCAGGCCAGCTGAGCCCAGGAAAACAGACAGAACAACTCATCTGGTAAGTAAATATTTGCCTTCGATGGTTTGAATCAATTACCCTCTCATCAGGCTTTTGATTTCGTCTGCATGCGTCTGTTTATACTGCGCACACATGCATATGCAGCCAACAGCAGGAAGGTAATTATGCGTCGCTAAAAAATGATAAAATCACGGGGATAGTTGGAGGTCGGTGGGCTCATGCACAAGTTTTCTCATTCACCCGAGCCCGTTGTTCTTTCATTGCAGTCTGCTGACTTTGTTTGGAGTTGCATAAATGCACATCAACCTTTTAGCTAAAAATATACAGCCTGCCCACTAGGAAAAAAAAAAAAAAAGAGAGACTATTCCCTGCAATCCACTGCAGACCACGCAGAACCATCTACAATGCAAAACACCGCACTACAGAAGATTATTGTATCTAATCAGCCATCTATCTGCCAGAAATATCATTATCACACTGTCTCCGCTGCAGTGCAAAGTAGATCTAGTTATACCCAGAGTGAGTACACTGAAATTTCATGGTAATAAATGCTAAGAATCTGATTAAGAGGCCGATATGAGACGTGTGATACCACTGGGATACGGGCAGAGTAATTACTGGGCAACGTATAGTCCCATAGCCCACTGGGAGAGAAAAAGATGGAAGAAGGATGATAGAATGAAAGAACATTAGAGAAAAGATGACAGAATGAAAAGTTTATCAGTGTTAATCAAATTCTATTTCTAGCACGCTATCTCCACACAGGACATCGAGCGCGACTGCTGGGCACATATAAGGCACCAAAGTCATCCAATCTCTCCTCATTTGCATTTTTTCCACTTTCCATCTCCTCAGCTATCCCTCCTTCTCTCCATTCCTGCTCGCACTCGTCTCCAATGTCAGTCTCTTTCCTGTTTCTCGCTGTGTATCAGCACCGGTTTTGCCTCATCTCAGGGTACTCGGTTGAGCCATTCCAACTGAAATGTCATTAAGATCTAATTAAGATGTCAGAGGAGCCTGCGAACTCCGTAACAGCGCTTGTTAATTAGCTCTTTAGCATAGAGCTCGATATGTGTGAGAAATTGCCAGCTGATTTGAATCTTTTATTATTGTCAGAAAAACCTCTGCATCGGCGTGTTCAGCGAACACAACTCAAAGTCGACAATCAGACTGGAATATACATATGAAACACACACACGGGCTGATTGTTTCACCGTTTATCAACAGGTTAAACAGCTGATTTGTTCTACACAAAAAGCATCTCATTCGGCTGCATTGTTGTCCAAGCGTGGCAGGGTGAGCATGAAAGCAAATTAATCTCGCCGCTTTGCCCTCTGGAGATGATATCCTTTTTCTGACTTTGACAGGAATTTCTTGTGATGCTGCCACAAAAGGGGAACTTGTTGGCACCAGCGCCTTCCAGCTCAGAGATGTTGCAGCAGACAAAGAGAATGAAAAACTTCTCCCGTCTGTGAACCGTCCCATTAGCACAAACAAAGCCATTCTGTTGCAGATGACGCCTATCTGCTGATGAAAATTACCAGGCTGAATTTAACTAACGG
>NW_007580872.1:3804-5656 GCF_000690725.1 Stegastes partitus | reverse complement strand
CCAGAGATATCTGCTCCTGTTTCTCTCTGTCTAAAGGCTTCTGTAGCACCATCTCAACGTTTTTGTTTCCATCAGCGTTATTGTGCATTTTGAGAGCAAAATTATCTGTTGGTTTTAACTGGTAGCTTTTAAGATCATTGACTCCTACATCAAGATCCACAGCTCTTTCGAGAACAAATTTTGCCCCGATCATCGCTGACTCGCTGATTTTAAATTCGATTTTGTCTTCTTCGAAGGTTGGTGCATTATCATTGATATCTGTGATTTGCACTGTAACAGTGTAAAATTCCATCGGATTCTCTAAAATAATCTGAAAATGTAAAGCACACGGCGTCGTCTGTCTGCAGAGCGCCTCTCTGTCGATTCTCTCTTTAACAAGGAGGACTCCTCTTTCTCTGTTCAGCTCGATGTATTCGTCGCTATCTCGGGTATAAATTCGAGCCTTACCTGAAGTCAAACGTTTGTTTTCCAAACCCAAATCCTGTGCTATATTACCGACTAAAGACCCTTTGGACATTTCCTCTGGTATTGTGTAGCTGACTTGTCCAGTTACCGAGCCAAAGGAAAGGAGAGCTAAACACAACAGCGCCTGCCCTTTCATTGTTCTATCCGAGGGTTTTCTCAGCGATGTTCCACAGTCCAGCTATTAGGCTCAAAATCAAAATCCAGTCCAGTGTCAGACGTCAAACTCACAGCCGAATATTCCACACAATAGGGAAAGTCATCTCTATGGTCGTCGTGTCTTTAGCAGATAGTCCACATATCGACAATGTCGGCTTGTGCCCGTCGTTCCCTGTCTTCATTATGTCGACGTTACATGGGAGGTGCTGCCTCAGTCCTACTCTCAGTTTTCTAAACTCTGGTAAACAGCGGCCCTAAGAGTTCATTATATAAAACTGCAGAAACCCACCATGATTTGATTTGTTCAGAGGATCCACCGCCAGCCACGTCAACTAAGTTTTGGAGACTATCTTATCAATTTTGTTTGAAACTTCAGTGTTAGCAACGCTTCAATCAAAAGATGAAAAACAGGTGATGAGAAATGCAAAAGACTCAAACGTTTGAAAATTAGTGAATAAAACATATTGCAAATAATATAAACTCAGAGCTGAATATATTAAAAAATAGAGAGAAAAATAGGGATATGGAGAGGCTGGAAAGCTGATTCAAGAAAAGTCGCTGTCCGAAGTGCTGAAATGACCAACGTGTACAGACGGACAATTTAACTGACCACGACAAGTGTTCAATAAATACAAAAGTGAATGCTCATCTCAAATTTGACATGGTAATTTGAACGTCTTATTAAATGGCCAAATTCAATCTGGGTAAAGGTAAAGTACATTTTTAAAAACGAAACAGATCTGCTGGTTATACATTCAAATGCTGTTAACAAATCTCACACCAGAGACAGATAATGGATTTGAAACGCTGCTTTCAGGAGGAGAAAGACAAAACAAAACTAAAAAGAAAAAGTTAAAGAGTTCAAAGATTTCACATCTCACTATTTTAAACGGAGAACTACAAATTGTACAAATTAAACGATGGATATGATCACAAGACAACAACATTCTTCCCGATAAAGTCGTTATCAGTCTGCTTTAACATACACCGGAAAAAAGCATAAAAAAATAAAAGATAAAAATAAAAACCTATTGTTTCAGGAAGTGATTAACCGTCACCATTCATGGTTTTGTAAATGTGGAAATTGGATGAAATATTTTGAAATGCTACTTAATACTGTAACATAAATGTTGGAGCGATGAAGTTACAATATTTAACTAACCTCCAGAGGAGAGTCTGGTTCATCCAGGATGCTCTTCTCACTCTGCATCCGCTGCATCGTTCCTGTACA
>NW_007580872.1:0-1024 GCF_000690725.1 Stegastes partitus | reverse complement strand
TGCACTCAGTCAACGACACTCTGGTCAACAGCGGCCCTAAGAGTCCACATCATAAAACTGCAGAATACCAACGGAAATTCTACACTGAGTGAACTACATATTAAAAGTGGGAATTCAGTCACAACACTTTTACTTTGATATAATATTTTTTTCATACAAATTACAGGCAGATATATACCACATTTCGTCGATGTTGAAATCCATGCTAATATAATGTCAGATTTAGAGTTTTAATATACGTAACAATGAACAATGCGTTGATCAGACCCTGGAGGTGAACGCAGGATGCGGGTGAAAATATAAGGCAAGAGAAAAAAGGAAAGTGACACGGAGCTAGCAGAACAAAGGCTCAAGAAAATAAGTCACTGGTAACGTGAAAATGAAAAGAAACGACTCGTATTAAAACCATGTGAAAAGCACTTGAGAGACCAGTTAAACATGTGGTTAAATTCATCCTGTACTAGGTTCGCTGTCCACGGTTCTGAAGTGAAAGCACTGAATGAGAGGGGAAAACTGGCAGACTACAAAAGCTGCCATATAGCGATTGAATGTGTATGAGAAACAGTGGATTGCTGTGAAACAAAATGTCCTTGTTCTATTACATTATCAGTGTACCCAGTAGCACCAAAAAAAAAAGCTATTACTATCATTCCTGTCGCCATTAATCTTAAGGCAATACACTGATTTCCGAAGAAGGAAATTTGAAAAAGACCTCTGTATCTACAATTTGTCGATAGGAAAAACGTGAAGTAAGCAGAAAACGGTGTCAGACATATTCAGCTTAAACTGCATTTTAAAGTATAGAACCATGTCTCAATAATGCAACAGGTTCCCGAGAAAGCCTGTTCCCATGTGTTTTACGTAAACATAGACAGTTGACAGGAATGTATTACATTTGCAAATTATTAATAAACACGTTAAAGTTGAATTAAACCATTCTAACCTCTAGAGGAGAGTCTGGTTCATCCAGGATGCTCTTCTCACTCTGCATCCGCTGCATCGTTCCTGTACAACTCGGATCCAT
>NW_007580871.1:3514-4588 GCF_000690725.1 Stegastes partitus | reverse complement strand
GGAACAGTGTTTTCCAGCCACCACACAGTGACACGATGGTTGACCTTGACTTAATCTATTAACATATTTCCAGTGAAATAAAAGAGAAGTTGTCTGATTCAGCGGTCAGCAAGTAACAGTGTTGAACAGAGTTCAGGAAAAACAAGAAGTAAGGTTTTCTGTTTGTGGGTGAAACCGAAAAGCTGTGGTTTCAGGGCCTGATAGATAAATAGATAAATAGATAGATGGACGGACGGACGGACAGATAGATAGACAGATAGATGGATGGATGGATGGATGGATGAAAGGTTTTGAAGTAAATGTATAACTTATGTCAACTGTAGTCAACATGGTCTGTTCCTAATCTGCACTGTTTTCAGCATATTTCTCTGTTATTTATTGTATTAATTGCGTAGGTTTAGTTTATTTTAACATGGTCCACTGACAAACTGAAACTGCTGACAATAGGGAGAGAGGGGTAAGATGAGTCGGTTTTTACTTATGTTGTCCTGGAGGTTAGGAAAAATGACACAGAAATAGAATGACAACGTATGCCTGTATTTCAGGATGTCTCCTATCAAATGAAATGATCAGAATGCATCTCTGACAAAGCTGACCAAAATAATGACTTCTCAAAAAAAAAAAAAAGTGCTCCTGTGGCTCAACTTGCCCCAGGTTAGGGGTAAGTCGAGCCATCTGGGCGTAAACTGACCATCTGAGTTTTAAAATGTAAACCTGAGCATATTTTGTTAACAAACAGTTTTAACAGTTTTGAACTTGTGAGAATAAACCACCAGTTAGTTTCAAAACTATTTAGCCATTTAATCAAAACAGCTATTTAATATTCCAACTGTCAAGGTTGCAGGGGAAGAGTCAGAGGTGATCCTAGGTTCTGAGGGGCCCCAGGCAAAGAGGTACATGGAGGCCCCCCATACATTCTTGTGCATTTATCAGTAGCACATCCATCTACCACTTTCTCGTTGATTTTCTTCCTACTCCTCCTTTTCTAGAAACCTGACAAGTGTTGCTTCATTGTGCTGAAAGTTCACTTTGTTTATCAGGCAGTCGGACAGGACCGATAAGTGGTGGGTGAAG
>NW_007580871.1:1273-2049 GCF_000690725.1 Stegastes partitus | reverse complement strand
TTTACGCCTAAAAATGAGGTCTTCTTGTGAAAAACGGAGCGCGCCTACGTTCACTGTGGCTCCCGCTCATAGAAAAGGGTGCATGTAAAAAGATCGCTCTGTTTCATCTTGGACAAATCTGACATTAGAACACCTGAGTTAAGTATTTTTAAAGTCAGTTTTGGTCGCACACCTGTGTGAGCTCACCACAGACACCAACAGCAGCGACCGCAGCCTGCAATGTGGGGCATTTAGGGCAAATTGTTGAGTCTATCGATTAGAAAATGTTCATATGTTTTGCCTGTGACAAGATGGGAGGTGCAACTAAATGAGAAAGTTGGTCACATTGGTGTTGCCAGTGAAAAAGTTAGTGTGGAGGCCTGCTCAGGATCAAAGTCAGGATGAAAATCGTCCACGTTCTGCTGTTCTGCTTCGTATCAGGTGAGAACCGACGACCTGCTGCACGTCTTTGTTAGTATTGTGTTTATTTGAGGTGTATCTCTGATATTTTAACGCCAAATCTAATTTAGTTTGAGCTGAAACAAGTCACGGTTAACGGACTGGTGGATCACAATCAAAATAGTTTGCAGCTACTTAAATGATTAATAGTTTGAACCAGTGAGGTGCGGTGAGGTTCATGGGTGGTGAGGCTCTGACTTCATCACAATCTGATTTACAAATATATGTTCTCTACACAGAAGCATATTTGCCATTTGATTGGCAGCAGTTTACGGGTTATGTTTCATATCTGCATTCTTTACACATACAAGCTGTAGCCCACAAAACGTATGTTTCTC
>NW_007580871.1:0-1028 GCF_000690725.1 Stegastes partitus | reverse complement strand
CATGAGGCCAGAGAACTGCCTGCCTCACCTGGAACCTCCTCTCAGCTGTTTATGATGCTCAGCACATGAAACACGTTACACACATACAGCTGGTAACAACAAACGCTGAACATGATTATATACATCAGCTGAACTATGGAAAACCAGTTCATATATTAAATGTGTTTGAACATCCAGACAGCAGCACGCTGTCACTGCAGGCAGCCAGCAGGTAGCGGGGGATTGTGCAATCCAAGTGAGGCTGAGCTCGTTGTTGTCTCACTTGCATTGCGCAATCCCTCACTTCGCTGGCTGCCTGCAGTGACTGCCCACGCATGGCAGCCTGTGCAGTGAGGGATTGTGCAATACAAGTGAGGCTCAGCTTGCCGCTTCTCTTCCAAGCATTTGAATGAGAAATTGTGAAAATTTAGCGATTTTGAATTTAAAAATCGTCAAAACTGACGAGGCTAAATGAAAAAATAAATGCTTTAAAGAACAAATCACTGGATAAATATAACCATTTAAATTACTTTATCATCATACATTTTTTTCTTTCACGGGTTTGAACCAAACATCACAAAGTTCCAGGAGGAGAAATGTGGAGGTTTGCTGCTTTTCTCTGTGTGTCAGCTTTGACAAACTGCAACTAAAAATGTTTTGGTTTTGAGCTCAGACACAAAAGACAAAAAGAAAACTCAACCGTTGGAAACATGTTACACAATGTACGTGTTCTCTGTCTTTTTGTGGAGCTCTGTGTCTTTTATCTGTTGTTTTGTGGAGGTTCTATGTCTGCTGACTGCACCTCTACTGTGGTTCATGTAAGGTATCCAGTGATCTTGACTCTCTTCTATAATATCGTTTTATGTGACTAATAGTTACTGTGAAAATACAGTAAACATCCTTTGACTCTAATAAAGTCATACTTTCAGCGACATATAAAAAGGTTCTGAAGTAAATGTATAACTTATGTCAACTGTAGTCCACATGGTCTGTTCCTAACCTGCACTGTTTTCAACATATTTCTCTGTTATTTATTGTATTAATTAGGT
>NW_007580870.1:1465-2930 GCF_000690725.1 Stegastes partitus | reverse complement strand
AGTCCAAAAACATGTTGAGGTTAATTGGTGATTCTAAATTGTCCGTAGGTGTGAATGTGAGTGTGCTTGGTTGTCTGTCTCTAAGCGTAGCCCTGTGATGGACTGGCGACCTGTCCAGGGTGTCCCCTGTTTTCGACCTGAGTCAGCTGGGATAGACTCCAGCCCCCCATGACCCGAATGAGGATTGGGCGGTGTATAGATAATGGATGGATGGATGAAATACAACATGCTTATACACGACTTATTTTTGACCATAGAAAAACGTGTTTTCCAAAAACAAAGGCATGATTACTTTTTAGTTTTCTTTTTATTATTTTAAAAGCTGTCTTCGGTACTTCTGCACTCACTTCTTGGAGGTACACTGGAGATATTTTTTTTCCCAGCTTCTTGGAGGTTTTGCCTCAGTTCTTCTGTGGATTCAGGCGGTCTTTGTGTCTTGTGTCTCTTCTTGTAATCCCAGACAGACTCCATGATGTTCAGATCAGGGCTCTGTTGGGAACACACCATCTGTTGCAGGACTCCTTGTTCTTCTTGTCTCTGATAACAGTTCTTTATGACTCTGGCTGTATTCTTGGGTTTGTTCTCATGCCAGTTTGGAACTAAACAAATCCCTTCTTGATGGTATCTCGTGTAGCTATAGGAATCCTAACATCAAAAGTACCTAAACGTTTAGAACAGTACCCAATATAAAGCAGCTACATTGAATATTTTTCCAACAACAACAGATTAGAGATTGATTTCTCTCTTGTTTTGCTTTTTTTTGTTTGTTTGTTTTAAACAATACAATTGACAAAAATAAATAAATTTAAAAATATGCTACTTTGGCTCTGAAGCAGATAAATTGCCAGCAGGAGACAACTTAATTTATTTTTAATTGAATTGAACTGATACCTCTGGCTGTGTGTGGTCGCCTGTCTGTGATCTTAGGGAATCCCACCCACATTTGTAAAGGCCCGGTCTGACCTCACTCCATAGGCACCCAGCAGGGGTGAATTGATGCCTTATGATTGTCTGTGAAATAGTGTAGATGTATTTTGTCACTGGGGTCACAGGTATTGTTTATTGAGTCAAATGTATGTTGGGGGCGTGGCTTTGCATGAACCTCTATTTAGGTGAGTGCAGTGTACGCGCGCGGTGGCACGTAGTGGGATGACGACACACGCCAACTTGGAGGCTTCCCGGAGTTACCTGGCCGCGGAGTATGGATTTTTGCTTGTTGGAACTTTTTGGAATACCTAAAGGTGTTGGAACGGGAGGACGGACCGCTTCGCGGAGTTGCCGAGGACCGGAGCTGTCATTCAAAGGAGGGCTGATGCGCAGAGCCGTGAGTTGGTCCAGCTGTTAATGGTGAAAGTGTGTAAAGTAAAAGGCTGTGCTCTGAGCCAAAACAAATGTATAAGAGTGTCTGATTTTCACCCCTGCTGAGGCATAGATCCGCCCGTCTCCTTTATATAGAGCGTTGTGA
>NW_007580870.1:0-1430 GCF_000690725.1 Stegastes partitus | reverse complement strand
CACTCCATAGGCACCCAGCAGGGGTGAATTGATGCCTTATGATTGTCTGTGAAATAGTGTAGATGTATTTTGTCACTGGGGTCACAGGTATTGTTATTGAGTCAAATGTATGTTGGGGGCGTGGCTTTGCATGAACCTCTATTTAGGTGAGTGCAGTGTACGCGCGCGGTGGCACGTACTGGGATGACGACACACGCCAACTTGGAGGTTTCCCGGAGTTACCTGGCCGCGGAGTATGGATTTTTGCTTGTTGGAACTTTTTGGAATACCTAGAGGTGTTGGAACGGGAGGACGGACCGCTTCGCGGAGCTGCCGAGGACCGGAGCTGTCATTCAAAGGAGGGCTGATGCGCAGAGCCGTGAGTTGGTCCAGCTGTTGATGGCATCGGCCACCTGCCACGAGTACTGTGGCGTGCATTTGTTTGCGGCCTTGCAGAGCCAAATAAAGTGTGTAAAGTAAAAGGCTGTGCTCTGAGCCAAAACAAGTGTATGAGAGTGTCTGATTTTCACCCCTGCTGAGGCATAGATCCGCCCGTCTCCTTTATATAGAGCATTGTGACACCGTCACCTCGGAATTAATAGGTGAACTGTTACAGAGTGGTGGCCCGTACGGGGAGCACGGATCGTATTTTTATTCATTATCAGCTTACTATTCGTTAGTCTGGGGTTTGATAGTACACCTCTTGACTCAGTTTCACACATCATACTCGTTTTGTGTTTTGTAATCTCACGTGTTGCGGCGCTGCAGTCTGTACACTGCTTGTTTGGATAGGTTTTACGCACGCTTTACGCACGGGGTTTACTTTATCCACGGCGCGCTAAAATACTCTGCACGCATATTAGTTAGAGTACAGAAGCGTAGGATATCATACAGTACAAGTTCAACATTTATATTCGCTCTGTTACCCCACGATATACATTGCTCCAACTCACACTCCACACACACACGCATCCATAAGCATGGAGGATCCTGAGCATGGTGACGCGCCAGAGGAGCGCAGGGAAGAGGGAGATGAAGACAACGGTAGAGTTCCCGACCCTTTCCGTCACGTCACAATTAGACAAAATGAAAGTGGTGTTACTGAGCTCGCCAGTAAGATGGAGTCCATGTATTTAGACGAAGAGCATGATGAGCAAAACACTGCTACAGCTGTGACTAATGAAGATGATTCAGAGGAATCAGAAGCTTTAATGCTTCAGGCATTGCAACAAACAGTGGACAACCTGGAGGCCCGACTTAAAGAGGCGGTGGACAGCACTCTCAGTAGAGAGGAAGGTCTGAGAGCAGCTATGGAGAGACTAGGTGGAGAATTAAAAGAGTATGTTGACACTCAATTGCAGCATTTTGATCAAGTGGTTACATCCTGCTTACAGCGCAGAGATGTAAAATGGGCTGAAGAGCTGAAGCAGACCGTTGCCAAAGGCCGTGTG
>NW_007580869.1:0-2815 GCF_000690725.1 Stegastes partitus | reverse complement strand
ATTGTGTGCTCTAGCATTATTCAGCCTCTATCTGTGATTGTAGTATCTGTAGCTGTTCTCATGTCTCACGAACATCACTGAGAAAAACACACTAAGCCACACAGCACAGTTGACAGTGTTGAGGAAGTGGACAATGGATTTTACAGGATTTCATGTCATGCCCTCTACCTCTGGCTCCCTCTAGTGGCAGGATCTCACCCTCCTCCTTTCTCCAGACTCTGTGTGCATGCAGGTGGAGGGCAGGTGCAGCTCATCTGCAATCACTGATCAGTTCCAGCTGCGGTGGGGCGTGGTCTCCTCATTTTGCAATCCTGCTCTTCCCATAGAAGGCACCAGCAGACCACAGCTTGATGCCAGTCCATAAACTACCTCCAGTTAGTGAGCCCAGGCCAGTTTGTTGGTTAAATTCTTTGCTCATTGATTTTTGTCTTGTAACCCTGTCTCTCCTTGTGCCCTAGTTCTGACCCTCTCCGCTGCCTGAAGACCCCACCAGCTGTTTATCATCAGATCCTGTCTTTTCAATCACCTCGTCTGGATTTCCTACCTTCATCTCCTGCCACAGAAACGCTTCACTTTGGAACACACCACACCGCCACACCACAGATCCCTGGAGTCCCCCCCTCCGTTCTTTAACAATTCTTTAATTGATTTTAGCCTGATTGATAGCTTTAGTGAAGTCTGATTAGGTCTGTTTTTTGATTTTGTGTTTTTTCGCCAGCCCTGGTTGTTTTGAGTTTATAGTTTACACCTTTTTAAAATAAATCTTCTTTTGAGTGCACACCTGTCTACCGAGTCTTTGTCCGCGTGAGTCTGATCCGTGACATTTCATCAGCTTGAGGCAGAAACATCATGAACCCACTTAAGACATTACCTCAAACACAAAGTAAGAAAATGTGCTGGAGTCGATTTTCCCAGAAAGACTAAGAAACTTTGCTGACTTAATAAATGCTTGTCTACTAGGCTTGGAAATACTGAATGATTGTGAAGAAAATCAAAGACTAATACACAAACAGCCAGATTGGGCAGCTGCTTGATGGAATCGCCAGATTACCAAAGCACTGATCGAAAACAAAGAATTTCCTAGTTTCAGTGACATTGCTGCATTTCTGTCGCTGGAAGCTGACGTTGGCTGTAACCCAGTCACCTCTATCTATGCTCTTTGTTCTTCTGAGTTATCTGTTGACAAAAGAAGTCCAAGAGACATCAAAAGAAACAAAGCAAGTGTCTTCAGTACAAAAACAGATATACAAGATGACAGGCAAATATCAACCAAAGCAAATGTGGGATCTCCATGTATGCTGTGCCAAAACTCACATCAGCTCTAAAAGTGCCCAAACCTCACGAGCAGGTCACTGGAAGAAATAAAAACATATGTTAAGGACAAAAAACTTTGTTATGGCTGTTTGGAAAAAGGGTCACAGTGCGAAGAACTGCTGACACTGCCTCACCTGTAACATCTGCATGAGAAAGCATCCAACACGATAAAGGAGAAAGGCATATAAGTAAGGAAAGTGCAATGCAGAACAACACACCAGAAACTGCAGCTGCAGTGCCTGTCAATGTCGCCACGGAAGGACAAGCTGCAAGTACATCAATGATTGTTCCAGTGAGGTTATCATCTGCTGCAAACCTATACAAAGAGAAACTTGTCTACGCCTTGATAGACACACAAAGTGATACTGCTTTTGTTGATCGAGAGGATAGCTGTGAGCTCCAAGTGGATGCTTGTCCAGTGAAACTACAACTAACTACAATTGTGACTCAATAATCCGACCCTTAAAAATCCGACAACCTTGCTATCCGACAGGTGTTTAGGAAAAACAAACGGAACCCATTAAAAATGGCCTTAACATACCGACAGCCTTGGATTCCAATTTGGACATGACATTTTTTGTCACAAATAAGGATAATGGTGTATTCAATCTCTATCTGTAATTGTAGTATCTGTAGCTGTTCTCATGTCTTGTGAACATCACTGAAAAAAAAAAACATGACTAAACCACACAGCACAGTTGACACAGTGTTGAGGAAGTGAACAGAGGTTGTACCTGCCTTTGTAATCTCAATTTGTTCTGCTCATAAAACTTTCTTCCACCGTTTTAAAAAATGTTTTATTTTCAGACTTAGGAAACATCACTTAGTGTGGTGTTGTCTATGACGCTGGGAGGTAGCTTTGTCCATGAATATCTTTTCAGAATGAACATAAATAAAGGCACCCTGCCTGCTGTTTCCTCTCTAGCTGGAGGTTCTTCAGCCTGACTATCATCATTTACAGATAAACACTGTGTAAATGTAAAATACATTATAATTTAAGGAAAATGTGAAAAATCACACCAGCATGTATCCAACTACAAACACCTTTATTGGCACAGAAAGTTGTTTTTTTAGAACAATGACTGAGACACAGGACAGGAAACCAGAATTGTACACAGTAAAATGTTAAAATGTCACCAGAGAACTACAGATGAAACCATTTATGTTTCTTGGAACACCAATAGAACGCATATCTTTGTTTGTTTGAATAAGTACAAAGATGTAAAAAGTCCCGAAAGCTACAAGCCGCACTTACAGAATGTGACATTTACCTTGCATTTCAACCACGACTGCTGACTATAATGATGATAATGAGGAAAGAGAGGCAACCCAGGGCAGTGGCAACGATGCTGAGGGAGCGAGCAGTGGAGCCGTACTGTCGGGCTCCTTCCAGATCTCCAACCACCTTCCGGTCTCGGGCCTTAAGTGATCAGAAAATACTGGTTTTTAGTAGTATATTGATAATTATGTTCAACCTCAAGGAAAATTCAAACCATACAGT
>NW_007580868.1:0-2906 GCF_000690725.1 Stegastes partitus | reverse complement strand
AAATGTTTGCAATACAGCAAACTTGCAATACAGAGTCACGTTGGAGAAAGCTTGAGTAAAAGTGTCCATGATTCCATTTAGACACTCAGGGAACGAGGTGAAAGATTGTGGTCTGGGTTAAAAATAGAAAAATCTACAGTGACCAAAGCACAAGACAAGAACTCCTTTCTTTTAACTGCATTAAACTAAAAGCAGTGGTGGTTAGGTTTTGTTGCCAAACCAAATGTGAGATGTAACATTCTACCTCTGCCTTGTAACAATACCCTGCGCCTTGTATTCCCTCCTTCCACTCCAACCTCATTCCTGCAATGTGCAGAAAAAAAGGTGGCAGGTGATAACAGAGGTCAGCGTGATGGTAAACTGAAGGCCAAGCTCTGCCCTCATTCTCACATATCTGAATCACCCTTCTGTGTGCAACTTTACTCTAAGTGGAGGTCTTCAGTACAGATAACCTCCTGTATGGTCCCTGGGAGAAAAATGGACAGTCCAGTGCCTTCAGTGAGACTATCGGCCAGTGACACTAACTTCACTGGAGAGGTCAGTCCTGCAGCACTTCAGACTCTTGCTCAGGGTTTCCAAGGACTCTTTAATTTGCATATCATGCCCATATAGGCGTGGACATTGCTCTCATATTGCTCCTTGGGGCTTTGTCTCTGAGAGATTAGTCTGGACACACAGTAAAAGCCATGTTCTTCTTGTTCTCCTTTGGTTAAAGCAGCACACAGCCCCCCTTGCAGCCCAGAATGAACTCTTTCTGTACGGCACAGCAGCACTATGTGAAATCATTAGAATCAAAGTAAAGTTAAAAAAAAGAAAAAAAAAAGATGCAATATTTGATATCAAGGTTGACTTCAGACTCATTAGTGCTACTATCCTTTTGATAATAAAAATAACTTTTGTCAGGATCAATCTGGGTGTTCGGAGATGTTGATCAAAGATAGGCTTTGCTCTTTAAATCAAAAGAAGCAGCGAACCGGGGACTGTGATATGAATCCTTCCTGAACTACCCACCAAGTAATACATGGAAAAAAGAACATGTACAACTGTGGAAAGATTTAAAAAATAAAAAATAAAAAATGGGACACCCAGGCGAAGTAAAGTTATAATGAAAAAAAATCATTTTTAATGAAGAACTGATGAGTCATTACTTCATTAAAGGTGCAACATGTCAGATTTTATGCATAAATACAGCATCAACACAGCAGCAAACAACCAGCTGCTATGTGAAGATATATAGGAGGAATGGTTTCCTAAACAGACAATGAAATCACACTCGTCTGTATGTGTTGTAATCTAAGCTTCTCTGTTCTATGTTTTGGCAGCTGGACAGGCTACATGTGCTTGTTAGTGCATGTGAGTCCCTGCTAGTGTTTATTCAGAGGCTGAGAACGGGTGACCCCCGACATCACATTGTAAAAGTGAAAGTCTAGAAGTCAGGGGGGGAAAAATAAGTAAAATAAAAAAGGTGTTATAAAGAGTGAAGGTTGTGGTAGGACACATGAGGTGCAAATTTTGAATCCCTTCCTCATTCATGCAGCATTATCAGCAATAATAAGTTAAGTACAGTGGACATTTGTCTTGTGCTAATATTTTTGTTTCAATCAATGGTCACATGATTTGGGCTGCAAAGACGGCTCTGTTACAAATGCCAATGTAATATAAAAACATTGTTCTTATCAATCCCAGGTTGTTCCAATGAGCACTGGCCAAAGAATATGAAGTTTCATTGAAGACTTTGTCATGATGGCCCTTTAATGGCTAAACCCCCACAATGCTCTCTGCTTGTCAACGGCAACTGAGGATAGTCAGAGTGATCGCATCCTCAGGTTGCCCCCTTAACTAAATAAAAGAGGCTCCACCTGATGGTGCAACCAGGAACTACAGCTAATTTACAATACTTGGAGTGTGTATTACCGAGGACAATGGTATCAAATTGGTTTGGCAGATACTAAACATCAAATGACTTGAATCCGATGCAAGTGAAAAACCTTGATTGGGTCATTTTTAGTTTCTATACAACTAAATTGTAAATTGTTTCCGTAGGATTATGTTTGTTTGTGACGTTGGATAAGTTTCAAGTATTAAGTAAGCATCGTTAAGTAAAAACTATGTATTTTATTCCTTAATGGTTGCTCTTTGTCAGCTAACCCACATATTAGATGTGGCAGCACTTCATACTAGAAAATGCTTCAAACATGAAGTGTAACAGTCAAATTTTACTCAAACAAGACATTTTCAAAACCGAAAAAAATATTTCAGTGTCGGAACTTAACCAGGCTTCTAACATGTAGTTATCTTTGTGAAAGTGTCATCCAAACAAACCTAACCCTCTAGCATTGGAGCGCAAAACCAAATAGCAAGTAAAAAACATAACCACGTTACAGCCATTAGGTGGATTTTAAACTAATGTAGGGTCATAGTTGTGGTTGGATCACTTGTTGGCTTTGGTCTTATATGTTAGAGCTCCACTGACATCAAGAGGTTCTGAATGTGGCACACAGAACCTTTAATTAATTAAACGTGTGTGTTCTCTTTAAGACGTGAAGGGCCTGAACGAGTAGCAGCCACTTTATCTGCCTTTTCAATCATTACTGCGTCTGCATAGGCGCTAGATCGGCCGCATTGTAAATCACATTTGTGGTTGTAATTTATAAATATAAATATATTCTAATTAAGTGTCAGTAGGTGGTATATACATGTTAATGTAACTGCCAGTACCAGTGCACAACAGTCAGTGTGTGTGGTTTGATTTGTAATTCTGTGTGACGTAAACAAATATTTTACATTTACATTCAGCGTTACTGTGTTGCTCATGAAAACATACTGTGTGTATCCTTGAGCTCGAACAAACAGAAAAAAAAATGTGTTTCCTTCCTCATTGAAGGTATTAAATATATATATATATA
>NW_007580867.1:2208-3782 GCF_000690725.1 Stegastes partitus | reverse complement strand
GAAAAACAAACCTGAAGACAGTCGACATGAAATCAAAGATTTGTAAATGGAGGTCAAACTAAATCCTGACTTTAACCTGTAGAAGACATTTAGTTCTGATTTTAAATGTTGTGAACATGTTTACTGTCTGTTCTTGTTCCATCTTCTGCTCATTACAACTTTGATAAAACAACAAACTTATTAAGTTTTGCTGAACTTAACTTGACAAAAATACAAAATGAATGTTTTGAAACAGGTTTCACACTTTTGAAGATTTTAAAAAATAATGTTGACTTTGATATTTACAACAACAACAAAAAAAAAGCTCATTTTGATTAATTCACAAAGGAAAATTATTGTTTCACATGTTTATTCACATTACATCAGTCTGTAGATCTCTCCATTGTTGCTGATGATGAAGATCCTCAGTTGGTCTTCAGGCCACCAGTACGCCAGGTCGTCCAACTCCAGATGAACATCACAAGCAGGTTTGCTTGGACAGTGTGGGCGCCGTAACTGTAAATGTAATAAATGGAACAGTCACAGATTTACAAACAGAATAATAATGAGAAATACAGAAGTTTCAAAAAAAGTAAAAATGTAAATTAAAGTGAAAAGTTCAGACTCACACAGAGAATCTTTCCAGCCTGAAGTCTGTGTGACTCATCAAATGTGTGTTTGACTGGTTCTCTGTTGTTTTTCTGTAGTTCTATCTTCCAGTCTTCCAGTTTTATCTCCTGCAGCAGGAACATTAAACATCAAAGGTAGAATGAAAAATAATGTTCATAAAGTTCTGACCTCTTTCCATGTGGACCTACAGACTAAATGCACTCTGATGTTAACAGCATTAGCTTTGATTTAATGGATCATTTACAATCATTTTGGATGTATTTGATCATCATATTGATATAAAACTTATTGTACATGTTTGCTCAGTATTCAGAAGGTTCATCGATATGCAAACAACATTACCTCATCGGAAATGTTCTTCAGACAGATGTAGAGGCCCTGTTTGACCTCTTCTACAGTTATGGGTCCTTTCAGCTCCAGCTGAGAAACAACACACAGGCCAGTCATTCAAATGTGTTCAAATTAATGATTCATGTGTTTCAGTGACTTTATCACAGAAAATTCAGAGTTCTGTGTCTGTTTAACTCTGAACATGAGAACAAAATGGACTTTCAAAGTTCTAAAAGTAGGTGATTGTCATCTGTTAGTAACCGTCTTGGTGCTGTGAGATAACGTAAAGTCAAACACAAGATTGTTTCAAACACACAATGTTCATGTTCATCAGCTCACAATAATGTTAACTGATTGGACGTAGAGGAGGAACTGACAGGACTGGAGTCATTAGTTTTAGCTTTAGTTTCCTTCAGCTGAGATAAAAACACAAGAACACACATTTGTTGAGGTCAAACTGATGATTCTTTAGATTCATGGAGTTCCTGAACCAAACAGAAACACTGCCTGTAGTTCAGCTGAAACGTGGCCTCATTTTGTCCAGTGACTGTTGCTGAGTCATTTACTGCTTCACAGTCTTGTGATGTAACCCAGAAGTTTTAGCTTTTTACCAAATCTGGTGACAAACAGTTTTT
>NW_007580867.1:0-1333 GCF_000690725.1 Stegastes partitus | reverse complement strand
TTCTTCTGTGTGTTCTTCACCTTATTTGACTTTAACTCTGATGGATGTTGATGTTTCTTTAGTGGTTTATTGCAGAAAGTAACTGAACTAAACTGGACTGTTGGAGTTTAAACTGTGTTTAAGATCATGTTGATTTATGCTCAAATTTAATTTTTTTTTTTATAGAGGCGGGACTTTACTGCGTTAATTAAAACAAAAATAACACATTAAAGTTCCGCCCCTCATGTACTTCAAAGTGTTAATTACGATTAATTAGTTACAAAAAAAGTAACTTGTGAAAAAAATGAATGCATTTAATTGCAGTTTGCATCCAGACAACACGGAACGTTTGTCAGCGCCTGATTTCATGGTCCACTGATCACATGATGCACGAGATGCATCAGCGCTACGCTAACAGCAACAAACTTGGAGGAATCTGATGAGATTGCATCGCTTAGACTGATGGAGGGCAAAATTCATTTTAAAAAATTTCCTGATGGAAGCCTTGACTAGAGCCTGGTTTTGTGCAACTTGTGCAAAAAAGAATTTGCATCCAACTGAAGCGTATCGAGCTGACGGTACCACCTGAATGCAAAGCATGTTGTAGCGAGCACAGAAACTGCAGAACCATAATACACTGAACGTTCTCCTGTCCCGACCTCAACCGCAGTCCCTCCTGTCCAGCCCCACCTTAACTCCAGTTTCATGGCATTGCAACATCCTGTAGCTGAACTCACCAAGCAGGGAGTTGGACTCTAAACCTTTGAACTGAGGTTCAAATCCAGCCTGGCTCAGCAGTTTGTTTTAAATGGAGCTGTTAGCACCAGCAGTCCTGGATAGTGACGTTTTTTTTTGTTTGTTTGTTTTCTTTTTAACGCATTATTTTTATTGTAATTATTTAATCGTAATTACCGCATTCCACCCCTAATTTGTTTTATTTGTCTGAGCACGAATTAAATATTTTCACCGAACTTTAAAAAATGCAGAATCAGAGCTCACAGTGGAACTTAAAGTAAATGTGAAAACATCTGTTCGGTGTCTGGTTCTTGTGGATATTTGAAGTAGTTTTGGTCTCAACAACAGACCAGTATTATATGAAAAGAGACAGAAGAGAGATGAGAGCAGATCAATGATTGGAGGGAAAACATTTACCTCCTGGTTCATCTTCTGGATCATTGTCTTCAGGTTTTCTGTAGTTACCGTCCAGTTCCCCTTCTCCCATTTAAGCTGCAGACAAGAGAGAGACACAACAGTATATTTATCTGAACACATCTGTACATGACATTGATGTCTGACTTCTGATTGGTTGGAGAGCGTCATTAAAACCATGTTCATGGAACATAGATGAGTTCTG
>NW_007580866.1:2122-3723 GCF_000690725.1 Stegastes partitus | reverse complement strand
TATTTATTAAATTTTTAAATTGCAAATATCACATACAAGTGTATTCATCTAGTAGCTAGCTAGCTGATAAGTTAAATGCTAAATAAGCCATAGCTAGCATAAGAGTGCATCTATGAGGCACTCTTATAAAAATGCTACCTACCTCAAATGTGATATGATAAAATTTCATTGCATTACCCTCAATTCCCAGTTAGTTCCCCAAAATTCCCATTAATTCCCATTATTCCCATGTAAAGTTTCCAACATGCAATATTTCCAAAATTCCCCAGCTTAATTTCCCATTGAAATTTACCGGAAACTTACCGGAAATTGTCCGCCCCTTTGCAACCCTAGGTTCTACTGATGTTAGAACCTCAACAGAACCATGGATCCATCCACAGACAGACACTGACAGGAACTTTCTGAGCCCCAATAACTAAACTGTGTCCTGCTGGATCCATTCAGTGGTTCTGATGGAACTGTTCTGTCTGAGTCCTCAGAACATTTCACGGCTGCTGGAGTTTGATTTCTGGACCTTTAAAATGTTCCACGGGTGTTTAAAAACCTTCAAGGTGGAAATAGTCAAATTCTCAGGTCTGAAAATATAAAATTGCTTAAATTTAGTCAAAATATTTGACAGAACTTAGTTTTGGGTCGTAAATAACCAAACATCTGAACAGAACCAGTCGCTGGGGAACCACTGCTGTCTGAAGTGACCTTTCACAATAAAAGCCTGTTTCCATTCTGGGTCACACAGAGGCTGAAACAGAACCTTTAAAGAGTCCAAATCCAGATGTTTAGCTCCTGGGTTAGGGTTAGGGTTAGTTGTTCGTTGTTAGTTGTTCTGGTTCCTCTTCATGTTCATGATCCAGAACAGCTGCTCTGAGAGGTTCTGTCCAGCAGTGACGCTCTGGGCCTTCAGAACACGGAGCTCCATCCATGTTCTGATGCTTGTGTCTCTGAGTCTGGGAGGTCCAACGTTCTTCTGTTCTGATGTGGTTCTGACCCTGAGAGTCTGTGGACGTCCACTCGCCTCACGGCGCTCAGTCGGCGCCGACACACGACGTTTTCTGTTTCATCATGAAACCAAAACAACACATGAATAAAGTCACAAAGACAACAACAGAATGGATCGGTTCTGATGAAGAACGTCTCTGACTAGAGAACATGTCTGACTAGTCAACCCTACGATGTTCTGAGCTCCAGAACCAGACCCACCCTGAGGTCCAGTGTTGCTGGTTTATATCTGTTCTATGTTTAAGAGACGTTCAGCAGAACCAGAACCAGAACCAGAACCAGGAGGGCAAACGTTCTACCAGCCAGCTGAGAACAAACAGCAGAACATGAACACTGGAACAGGCAGCAGGACAAGAGGAACATGGACCAGAACCGTCCAGATCCAGAACCAGTTCATCCTGCTGTTCTAGGTTCCAGTCAGAACCTTCATTGTTCTGTTTGTGCCACCAGAGGACAGTCAGGTTCTTGTTCCTCTGTTCTGCTGCTCCACCTGTACAGGTGAGCCTCAGTCAGCACATCACACCTGTCTGGAGGTAGAGCAGCTGGTCAGGTGGTCGGTGGTTCTGTCCAATCAGCTGCCAGGACAGACGGGACTCACTGTGCTG
>NW_007580866.1:0-1312 GCF_000690725.1 Stegastes partitus | reverse complement strand
CTGTTCAGCCAGCAGCCAATCAGAGAGCAGCAGCTGGTGGCGTCACCTGTTTCTAGGAGCAGCAGTTTGTAGCTGAACAGCAGCAGAGAGCGGAGAGTCTGACGCCTCCTGCTGGAGCTGCACCCGAACATCTGCTCAGGTGAGACCCAGCAGCCAATCAGAGAGCAGCAGCTGCCTGCATCATCAGCTACCAGGAAGCTGGTAGTTGGACAGGTGGTCCTGTACCTCAGGTAAAGTCCTGCAGTAGGAGAAGTACTGAGACTGTGGATACCTGCAGAGAACATGTTGAAGTTCTTCTGTTCTGGAGAACAAACATCTGGAATCAGAACCACAGAACCTGGTGTTCCAGGGTTCTGCTGCTGGTACACCTGACAAGCTGCTTCCATGTTGAAGGTCAACAACATCTGAGGCTGATTTTACTGGAAGGAACCGTTTGGTCTGAACATGTAAAACCAGAACCTTGTCTGGTCCAACTTCACCTCATCAGGTTCTAAGCCCCATCCATAGATAGACACTGACAGGAACTTTCTGGATCAGCACCAGCCTGGTTGGAGGTTTTACACTTTAGTCCACTTTTAAGGACCAATAATTCCTCTGATGGGGGTCTTTAAGCAGCTCCACAGGTCCAAAACAGAAACACTCTCAGGTTTGAAATCATGACATTGTGTAAATTCATCCAAAATATTTGACAGAACTTAGTTCTGGATCCTAAATAACACATCAGGAACTGTGGAGGCCTTCAGCTGAAGTTAAAGCTTCTCCAACAGCCAATCAGGAAACCAGCTGCTGATGACTCACCGGTCGCCGGGAGACCAGAGCAGCTGCTGAAGGGCCTCAGAGCAGAGACGGGTCAGAGCCGCCCCCTGCTGGAGAACCGGGTCAGAGCCGCCCCCTGCTGGCAGTCGTACATGTCTGCAGAGCAGCGCTCTCAGGACCACAGCTTCTTCTACAGCCGCACGTTGAGAGGCTTTGATTCAAACAGCGCCACCTACCACAATGAATGATCAGCAGAATGCATGATTTAGTTCTAAAGGGTGATTTCTCTCAACAATATATTTAGAATTTAAAAGGTTGATCCACACAAAGTACCGCTTCATGTCCAAGCACCTGTAATTGTTTTTGTTGGCCTTTGTGCCTTTATTGGATAGTTGGACAGTTGACAGAGAGACAGGAAGTGGGGGAGGGCAATGGGGGAAGGGGTTGCAGCAAAGGGCCATGAGCGGGACTCGAACCCACGGCCGCTGTATCAGGGACCATAGCCCCTGTACATTAGCTCAACCAGCTGAGCTACACGGCGACCCCAAGCACCTGT
>NW_007580865.1:0-2916 GCF_000690725.1 Stegastes partitus | reverse complement strand
CCGTTAGTTAAATTCAGCCTGGTAATTTTCATCAGCAGATAGGCGTCATCTGCAACAGAATGGCTTTGTTTGTGCTAATGGGACGGTTCACAGACGGGAGAAGTTTTTCATTCTCTTTGTCTGCTGCAACATCTCTGAGCTGGAAGGCGCTGGTGCCAACAAGTTCCCCTTTTGTGGCAGCATCACAAGAAATTCCTGTCAAAGTCAGAAAAAGGATATCATCTCCAGAGGGCAAAGCGGCGAGATTAATTTGCTTTCATGCTCACCCTGCCACGCTTGGACAACAATGCAGCCGAATGAGATGCTTTTTGTGTAGAACAAATCAGCTGTTTAACCTGTTGATAAACGGTGAAACAATCAGCCCGTGTGTGTGTTTCATATGTATATTCCAGTCTGATTGTCGACTTTGAGTTGTGTTCGCTGAACACGCCGATGCAGAGGTTTTTCTGACAATAATAAAAGATTCAAATCAGCTGGCAATTTCTCACACATATCGAGCTCTATGCTAAAGAGCTAATTAACAAGCGCTGTTACGGAGTTCGCAGGCTCCTCTGACATCTTAATTAGATCTTAATGACATTTCAGTTGGAATGGCTCAACCGAGTACCCTGAGATGAGGCAAAACCGGTGCTGATACACAGCGAGAAACAGGAAAGAGACTGACATTGGAGACGAGTGCGAGCAGGAATGGAGAGAAGGAGGGATAGCTGAGGAGATGGAAAGTGGAAAAAATGCAAATGAGGAGAGATTGGATGACTTTGGTGCCTTATATGTGCCCAGCAGTCGCGCTCGATGTCCTGTGTGGAGATAGCGTGCTAGAAATAGAATTTGATTAACACTGATAAACTTTTCATTCTGTCATCTTTTCTCTAATGTTCTTTCATTCTATCATCCTTCTTCCATCTTTTTCTCTCCCAGTGGGCTATGGGACTATACGTTGCCCAGTAATTACTCTGCCCGTATCCCAGTGGTATCACACGTCTCATATCGGCCTCTTAATCAGATTCTTAGCATTTATTACCATGAAATTTCAGTGTACTCACTCTGGGTATAACTAGATCTACTTTGCACTGCAGCGGAGACAGTGTGATAATGATATTTCTGGCAGATAGATGGCTGATTAGATACAATAATCTTCTGTAGTGCGGTGTTTTGCATTGTAGATGGTTCTGCGTGGTCTGCAGTGGATTGCAGGGAATAGTCTCTCTTTTTTTTTTTTTTTCCTAGTGGGCAGGCTGTATATTTTTAGCTAAAAGGTTGATGTGCATTTATGCAACTCCAAACAAAGTCAGCAGACTGCAATGAAAGAACAACGGGCTCGGGTGAATGAGAAAACTTGTGCATGAGCCCACCGACCTCCAACTATCCCCGTGATTTTATCATTTTTTAGCGACGCATAATTACCTTCCTGCTGTTGGCTGCATATGCATGTGTGCGCAGTATAAACAGACGCATGCAGACGAAATCAAAAGCCTGATGAGAGGGTAATTGATTCAAACCATCGAAGGCAAATATTTACTTACCAGATGAGTTGTTCTGTCTGTTTTCCTGGGCTCAGCTGGCCTGCGCCGCTCTTCACCTGAGAGCAGTCATTAGAGGAGAGGGGACATGGAAATGGGGAGAGAAAGGAGGAGAAACAACAAAGAAAACAACGGGACAATGATGAGGAGCCCAGAGAGAGCACAAAGTAGAGATTACATCAAAGAAATCGAGGTAGGAAAGGCTAAGTAGAAACTTTGTTTGAGGCCCCTTGCGAGCGGCAGAGCGAGGAATAAACAGAGTGGCTGAAGGTTGAGAGATTGGGCTGCAGGAGACGCATTACTAAAAGTCTGTCGGTTCCTACAGATGCTTTTCTGTGTGCAGCCATGTCTGTTTATCACTTTCCTCTTCTTTCCCCAAGCCCTCCGTCTCATCTCTATTCTACCCCTTCTGTCTAGCCTAAATCTGTCAGAATACAGCCACAAATACCTGGCAACAACCACCTTTTACAACCACCCCCTCGTCTCCCCATCTTTCCTTCCCCTACACTGCCTCAAGCTTCTGTTCATTTGCTCTTTCTCGCTGTTACTCTCAGCTTTTATTCATTTTACTTAGCCTTTATGGGTTTACTTAGCATTTTATTTGCCCATAAAGGGCGATAAAAGAAAGAGCTTGTTTTTCAGTAGTGCAATCTGCAATTCTTTCTAACAGATCTGGGTCCACAGATGCCGGTGTAATTTGTTAGTTTTCCTCTCAAGGAGGCCATGATTTTTTTTTTCTTCTATTACAGCTGCAAAGTGGAACATTAGGCCCACATGGTCTGCACTTCGCTTTCACAACCTACTTGTGGTATAAAGCATTTAGTCTGTATAGTTTATCCTCATGCGGCAATCGCTAACTCTTGCTGAGGCTGTTTTGTCCCGTTCCCAGGCAGATGTGCAGTAAATCCAGGCCATAGATAGACAGGCAAGGGCACCTATGAAGTCTAATCTGGTTATTTGTACAGCTTTCCTCTTCCTTCCTTTGTGACTGTAGCTAGCCATAGCTGCCGGTTATTAAGAGCAAAAGAATAGCAGCTTGTCACCCCGATTGCACTGTGAGTCAGTCATTGACCGGCAGTGTTGTCAGATATGGTATAGCGTACTCCATCTGCAGCAAGTGGACAGGGATTGATCTTATTCAGCTCTCTCGTAATCAGTATGCCTGGCATACGTGTTGATCATTAAGTGGTGCGTGTGACTGATTAGCACCCCTGTGTGTCCCAGGTTCACGGAGGCAGACACCATTGTGATGGGGGACGTGACGTACGGGGCCTGCTGTGTGGATGACTTCACCGCCCGAGCCCTGGGAGCCGACTTCATGGTGCACTATGGTCACAGTTGTCTCAGTGAGTCTCTTTACCGTCTCTGTGCAGCTCTCCAACTCCCTGCACCTCAC
>NW_007580864.1:0-2921 GCF_000690725.1 Stegastes partitus | reverse complement strand
GTTAACCTAACATTAACCTAACTTTAACCTAACATCAACCTAACGTTAACCTAAGGTTAACCTAACGTTATCTTCTGTTCATTTCTTGTTTCCTGATTTCATAATTTGATGTTGAAACAGACGAAGGTCCTCACAACATGAGCAACACCTGAACACACACACACACACACACACACCCCGCCCCGTCAATGCGGGGACTCTCTGTCCCTGCGGTCCGGTTCGGTCCATCAGGACACTGTGAGAACATGACGCCGTCATAAATCCCCGTGAACGACCTGCGTTTACCTGCGATGAGCAGAGCTCCGTCCCTGCTGGACTCGGTCCCTCCGGCCTCCAGACCCACGAAGCCGACCTTCAGCTTCTTCTGGTCGGCCTGCGCTCCGGGGAACACCCCGCCGTTCCGGGATTTCTGCACCATGACGGAGAGAATGGCTCCGCACCGACCTGCGATCTAGTGGCTGCCCGCGGACGGAGCACCGAGGCCGGTCAGAGCATCGCTGCAGAGCAGCGGGACGGAGGCAGGCTGCAGATCGGCTGGTCAGCAGATTCTGCTCACAGCCACTTCCCGCACAAAAAGGAAACAGAATGACGTCATCGACTGGCTATTGATCAGAGATGAAGCGCCTCCATCTGTAATCAGCTGATCACATTGATCAGCTCCAGTGAACAAACACACAGATCAAAGCTCTGCAGGACGTTTAATCATTATCACCGCCTCTGACGGTCACCATGGTAACCCGAGAATCTGAGGGTGGTAACCACGGCAACCAGATGGGAGGAGGAGGAGGAGGAGGAGGAGGAGGGGTGAGAGGGACCAGAGGCACAAACAACAATGACATCACACGGTGGGCCGTTTTGATTGGCTCCTTTCGCTCCGTGGTGATGTCAGTCACCAGAGGACCAATCAGATCAACAGACACACTGATGTTTGACACCTTTATTAAACACCACCAGTCAGGTGACACCATCAGTCCCTGACCCCTGTAACAGTGGTACGCCTCCTTCTGATTGGTTTACAGCTACAAGCGATGACAGCCAATTAAGACAACAAGGTTTCCATGACAACAGCTCAGAGGTCATGGAACAGGGCGGAGTAGAAGGCAGGCTCAGAGCGGCGTCCGCGGTACCGATGGATGATGTCATTGATGGCGTGTTTCCGTCGGATGTGAGGTGGGGGGGCGGAGTCACTGTCCAGCCGTCGCCGATGGCAACAGTTGATGACTGTCTCTCTGAGCAGGAAACCTGGAGACAGACAGACGGGTTGATGACAGACAGACAGACAGGCAGACAGACGGGTTGATGACAGACAGACAGACAGGCAGACAGGCTACAGACAGACAGACAGGCAGACACACAGACAGACAGGTTACAGACAGGTTACAGACAGACAGGCAGGCAGACCTACCCAGTGACCTCTTGCTGACTAAACTTCCGCTGACCAATGGGATGACCAGGCTGAACTTGCTGGTGCCGTTTCCATGGAAACAGACTCGGTAGAGTCCAGTTTTCAGTGGATGGATGAAGACCAGCTGGACGTTTGAGGCACTGATGGGCAGAAGGATGGACAGAAGGCCTGTTTGTGTCTGTGAGGGCTTTGAGGAGGCAGAACAGAGCGGCGTGACGGAGCTTTACCTCGTGTCCGTTTGCATCCTGGTCTCTGACAGCAGCTCGCTCAGGGGAAAACGCTCTGAAACACAAAGTGGACATACCAACCACTCGACCTGAGCTCGTCCCATATATGAATCAAACTGGTATTCTGTAATCTGATATCAGAGCAGATGCTCCACTGTTAGAAGTAATCTGATTACTGTGGGGGATACAGAATCCTTTAAGAGATGCTGTACAGGGGTGTTGCTGCAACGTTAGCTAGTGGTATTGAACAGGATCGATACACAGCTTTATGTTAATATTAACGAGTCAGCAATAAAATGTTAATTATTAATAAATGTTTTACCGACGTCCTCAAAGCGTTCAACCCAAACGATCAGCAGCTTACAGCCAGAACCCAGAAACGAAGATGCACAACGCAGCTTCAGGTCTGCAGCTGGACTGGTCTGGACAGAGAGAGAGACAGGTGAGAGGCAGACAGGTGAGAGGCAGACAGGTGAGAGGCAGACAGGTGAGTGACAGACAGGTGAGTGAGTGACAGACAGGTGAGTGAGAGGCAGACAGGTGACAGGCAGGTGAGAGACAGACAGGTGAGTCCGTACGGTGGAACTGGGGGCGGAGTCTGGGCCAAGGTCAGTGTGACTCTGCAGGTTGGACGGTGACTCATTCAGTGGCTCCGCCTCCTCTGAACTCTTCAACCAATCGACGACTTCTAACAAGGAACAATATATTAATGTGTTCACATATTGTTTATCAAAGCACCAAATCGTCACATGACTCCTCGTATGGTCACATGACTTCTTACAGACTTCTCTGTTAATCTTGGAGCTGCTCAGGTGACATATCATCTGAAGTATCGGAGTGTGAACAGTTTGAACTGTTTCGCAACGCTTAAAATACACTCCCATGAACCCAGTGATTGGTTATTGTTGGTGACCTCAGGGTGACATCATCAGACACTGACCACGCGATGGCGATGGGACGATGAAGGTGATCTCTGTCAGAGCGTCGGCAAACATCAGGACAAACCTCTGACCATCGAACACACCCCCTCCGCTGTCCCCCAGCACAGCAGGGAATTCTGGGAGAAACAAAACAACCAATCGCCTTCAGGGACGCCGGCGTGACGCCAGAGTGCCATCGCTGAGCCAATGAGATTACTCACCTGAGCGACTGCTGTTAGCTCCGCCCCACTGCTGCTGCCCTACCTCTGACGGCCAACCGAGAGATGACAGCAAGTCCAGAAAGTGAGACTGGACGTTGCACCGAGACTCCACGTTCCTCAGGATCTAGAGACAGAAAGGCGAGACGGA
>NW_007580863.1:0-2921 GCF_000690725.1 Stegastes partitus | reverse complement strand
GGGGGGGGGAAGCACAGGTAACTGATCACTAATTACGCTTAAATGCCTGGCAGGGGGAAAACTGTGCATGTGTGCCTGTTAACCAACCATATAGTAGTAGAAGCTATTAAAACCTCATTAACCTGCGTTTTATTTGAAGGCCCCTGCCCTTGTCCATCACAGCTCTAATGTATTTTCCGTGAGGTTTTTTTTTTCTCTCCTTTCAGATTTAATTTAGCTACTCTTTGATTTTACGACTGGCCTCTGTTATTGTAGGATATCTTCTCCTTTCCTTGTAATTTTATTTTATGACATGGAGTGAGTGGAGTACAATGCGCCCCCCGGGGAGGACCACTTACCTCCACGCCAACAAATATAATTACCGCTGATCAGAGGAGCGAAAACAGACCGCCGCTTATCTGCTGCAGCCCTCCCTCTCTCTCTCTCTCTCTCTCTCTTGCTTTTCTTTTCTTTTTTTAGCTCTAAATTCAGACTCGAGCATGCTGGCTGACTATAAAAATCTAAAAAGGAAAAGACCTGCGTTAACATTATTTTCCTGCCGCACCAAACTCCATTAAAAAAATATACAAATTATTGTTTCTTTGCTTCTGGACACAAAACAACCACATTTCACCAAAGCACGTGTGAATATAATAAATCACAGAAACGTATTCTTAAATTCGGCCCATGCTAAGAATCCAAAGTAACGCTTGTTGTTAACGCAATTACAATCTTTCTAACTGTTTCCCCTTTAATCCCTCAGCCTAACCAGCCCGCACCGTGGAGCGGTGGCGAGCGTCACATAATCTTCATCTACAAGCCAGTTTGATCCAGTCAAGCCAACTTGGATCTATGCCGAATGTAGCCCACAGATAGAGTGCACACACTTGTTAATTAAATTTTAAAAAATATCAAGCCAGAGAGCTACCGCATTAAAATCGACACATTTTTGAATGGAGATCGGCGCGGATTTGACTTGGAAACGTGCGCACAGTAGCCGTGGCTGGTGACCGCGGCCTCGCAGTGAATAAAAAAAAAGACCAAGTCACCGCCAGAAGTAAACAGCTAAAGTCCTTTCATGTTTACCAAGTAAAGTCCTCTGCTTCGTGTTGACAGGTGAGAGTTCATAGGAGCAAAGTTGGTCCCAACGGAGCTGCGAGTGTGTAACCCCCAAGAAATGGAGTGTGTGTGTGTGTGTGTGTGTGTGTGTGTGTGTCGGTGTGTGTCTGTGTGTGTGTCAGACAGAGGCAGAGATAAACAGGGAGAGTTGCTGAGGGGGCTCTTTGACTTTGAGCGCATAAGCCCTTATTTCATGGTGCCATTGTTTGTTTTAAGGACGTCAGGCTTAATACAGTTCCAGGCGATTTCCCAGCATGTCTGTGCGCCCAAGCACCTCCAAGGCGCTGTGTGTGCGCGTGTGTCTGTGCGCGCCCATTCTGTTCCTGTTGACTTTTGTCACAGGCAGCGATTTAAAAAAAAAAAAATACTTCCAAGGTTGTTCATAAGACACGCTGGATGAACTTTGCAGGAACCACTGAGGTTATTTTCTGGCCCAAGAAACGTGAAAGAAGACTTTTACACGTGGCATGACTAAGACTAATGTGATGTTTAGAATATATATCTGAGGTTTTAATGAGTTTGACTGCAGCCATATTCCCCATCAGCCTCACTGAGCAGCATTCCTTTAATTGCCTATTATATCCAGAGAGGCCTCGTTTAATGTTTGAGCAGGCAGGTTTTATCTACATGTTGGGGGTCTGTTCGGATCTAAAGGTGTTGCAGTGGCGTGTTTTATATTCCACACTCTGAGGGGTGGGAGGGAAAAAGGCACAGATGGGGGGGAAAAATACTCCTAGTGTAGAAATGCTCATGCACGAATGTTTTCTGATTGTTTCTCATTAGGTTCCCTCAGTGTTTGTTTTGGACAGGCTCTCTCATATTTCACTGTCTTTACATTGTGTCATACATTCGCTTCTGCAGCAATGGCCAATAGCCATTCATGCAAATAAAGCATATTTGAATTTGTGTGTGTGCTCATTCAATGGACTGCCATAAAACAGGCCACTGAGGATGACACCCCCCCACCCCCCACCACCGCCACCCCTCTCTCTCCCGTGCACACGCCTCCATAATCACCACTACTTGTAGCCTAGAAAGAGGGATGTGGGTCATGGGGGGCCACACTGTGCCAGTTATCTGAGCCCCTGGTAGCCAAGAAGTAATATCACTGATAATGTTGCTGCTATTTCACCACAGCACTGAGACCTCGTGGAGTTTTCTTATATCACATTCAGGTCTTTTTAAAAATTATTATCATTACTATTTATTTAAACAAATGGGTTTCTGCCTTGACCACAAAAAAAAAAAAAAAAACAAGTGCGCATTTTTCTCCAGCATCCTCATCTTTGTCATGGATGGTGAAAGCTTGAATACATTAAGTCCTGGACATGAGGCCCAGCAGGGACTTCAGACTCCTACTCACTTATTACACTCCAATCCTGCATCCTCCTCTCCTCTCCTCTGTCCTGTCTCCTAAACCTTTTTATTCAGGGACCCGGAGACCTCTCCGGAACAAAACAGCTTTTAGCGCAACCATCTCTCTCTCTCTCTCTCTCTCTCTGCTTCTGATTTCGCAAATCTCCCTCTCCCTCTCTCTCTCTCTCTCTCCCTCTCTCTCACTATTTCTCTGTCAGTCGCTCGCTCGTTCTCATTTCTCCCAAAAAACTGTCTCTGTGAAAAGAAATGGAGCTGCTGTAGGAGCTCATCAAGTCATTATCTGATTAAGGCCATTTTTATAACTGCTGCTGCTGCTCAAGAGATCGCCTCTTATGCCAAATAATATTCATTCCCCTCAATAAGGCTCGGAACTTAAATTCATTTTGCTTGTTTTTGTTGATTTGCTGCCTTTAATTTCCACCTAAAATTAGAACACTGCAATAATA
>NW_007580862.1:2968-3674 GCF_000690725.1 Stegastes partitus | reverse complement strand
GTATAAAATCTACAGGAACAGCTGTGCATAATTTTTCAACCTTTTAAGAATGTGTCGAACTACAGCAGTGTTTCCTCCAATAGAGCTTCGCGTTAGTTCAGACAGGCACGGAGTCAGGGTGTCACATGGCCCCTCCTGTCCAATCGTCATCATTGAAGTCCAGCCCACCCACTTAGCGTACTATATAACTGAGGCAGCGTTCATTCATTCTGCCCGCTTCACACTCACCACATCGCTGCTACTCCAGCCTCTGCAGATCGACAAATCTCCTCCTCCTCCCCAACCACCACCTTTTAAAAACTGTTAAATCTCATATAACCCTGGTGTTTCCCATATCGTGGGACCGTAGGTTGTAGATGGTTCATTATTGTACCTTGAACTATGTAATTTAGATTCTGTAAGTGAAGACTATTTAGTTGGTCTCCTGTTCTCATGTTCATACCGTATTCAAAGAATTGTAAATTGTAAATTCATGGCTCTGCGGGGGTTTGTGATCTCAGGGATTATCTGTGTCATGCTTGCTCAGATTGTTCCAGAGCATCACGAGCAGAGTCACCGCCAAACTAAATGTATGTGATCTCAAATAAATGGTTAAAATCTGACAAAGTGTCCTGTCTGAACATTCATTTAGGAGTGGCAGGTTGCCATTCCTAAATCCTAGCTGCCGCTCCTTCAAATTTCTTCTTCTGTTTTTTTTTTTTTTTTT
>NW_007580862.1:0-2233 GCF_000690725.1 Stegastes partitus | reverse complement strand
AGACTTACTAGCTTAAGGTAACTCAAAATAGATTTTCCAAGTTAAATAGACATTCGCAAAACATTGATGGCCAGCTATTGTTACCTAACATCTCGGTATCTTATGTTAATTGGGCCTGGGGCCAACTCAGTGTCGCAAATGTGAGTAAACTAACTGACAGCATAAGGCTAATGTCTACACGCCATGATGTAACTGCATCTTCAGATGAGCTTGTTCAAATATTTCTCTAAGAAGAGCAACACACCTGACAGAGATGATGCTAGCCAGGTATCATTAGCCTTTTACTGACTCATAAATGATCATGGCCTGGTAAAAAATAGTGTAATAATATATCATCAGACACAAACTAGAAACAATTTTAAAATGATTAGGGTGTATTGTTTCTTTTTGTAGGTGAAGACTGACTAGAGAAACAGGCTTCAGGAGATCAGTTTGCATCATGTATGCTACTGAGCATCAGCTGCCACCACTTGGAGAATTTCTCTACAACAGAGCCTTAGAGCTCTTTAATAAAAAAAATAAAAAAAACACAAACAAACAAAAAAAAAACCCTTACATTTATTTATTGTTTTTTTTTAATTTTTATATTCAGCCTTTAAAAGGCCATTTTTGATTGGCCATTCAATAAATAGGTTGTAAAAGTAAAATCTGTAGTCAAGTGTCATTCGTTTACGCCACCACGGCTCCCCAGAGAGCCTGCCCCCACTGCTGAAAAAATTCCTAGAGGAAACACTGTGCAGTGTTTGAAAAGAATAAGTGATGCACTCACATAGTCAATAAATTGTTTACTTAGAAACTTCCCGGCCGTCTCCTGGTCATTCAAAAAACCTCTTACAGCTACAGCAGGGCTGAACAATCAAATCAAAATCACTATTTAAAGCAATGCAATTAGCTGATCGCAATGGCTGCAGTTTAGAACAGACATTATGCAGCACATCAGAACCGTTCAGGAATCAGAAAGAGAAGTGCAGTTACTTTTTACTGAAGCTGTTGGGATTAGCAGAACCTGGATGACTGAGAATCTACACAAACATGTTCTATTCATATTCATACTTTATTTAACTTGATTGCTTTGTTTTTTATTTCAAGTTTTAAGACTATTACTTAATTTATTTAACTTAAGACAGTCACAGCTTTTGTGATGACTGTTTTATCTTACACACCATTTATAAACGTAGCAAACAAGTGTTGGACGCAATTTATATCTTGCCATATTTGCATTAGGTTACTAAATCAAATCAAGTTTATTGTCATTTTGCTGTACATACACAGTAGTACAGGCAAGATGAAAGAGCGTTTTTTCAGGATCCAATGACTTAAAGCAATTTAAATAAAGTAGTGTTTGCATATCTGGATCAGCAGTTCAGCATTCTGACAGCTTGTGGAATGAAGCTGTTGATTATTCTGGAGGTTCTTCCTTTAATGCTCCAGAAATGTTTGCCTGATGGTACCAGTTCGAACAGTTTATGGAGAGGGTGTGAGAAGTCCCTGACAATGTTCCTGCTCTGGCAGCGGCTCTGAAAAAGTTTTTAAAAAATAAAAATTTTTAGAAGAGTTCATGTTTTTGGTATCTCGTGTCGTAAGATAGGCTAAGACAGAACTGCTTGTGCTGGATATTGATCAGAAAAAAATTAATACCACAAGAAAATTACAGTGTCTAATAGAGAAGCATTACGATATAATTACAATCCTTTATTAAAAGTAAAAATTAGTAAGCTAAAGTCTGACTAGAATTGAAAATGTATATGAAGAGTTCATTTCAAAAACAGATAACTCCATCTTCACAAACCTTCAGAAAACCCACTTTTATCATATATACTAATACTATACTATACTAATATATACTAACATCAATCAAACTTAAGTTATCTCTATTTTTGTCATGTCATTTCTACTGAGTCAAATCCACTCAACTTCGGTTTGATAGATATTTTCTCAAACAAACAACAAAAAAATATGTTTTCTGAAAATCTACAAAAATTGAGTTATCTGTTTTTGCAAATGAACTCTTCATATAGAATCTAAATCTAATAAATATTGCACTACCTGTTTCCTTATATTACAGTACCTCTTTCCGTATTTCTATTTTTATTTTATTCTGTTTTGTTTTATTTTATCTTATCTTTTTTACACTACCACCTTAGCTCTGGATCTGGGAAACGCTGTCTCATTTCCCTGTGTACTGTACAGCTGTATGTGGTTGAAATGACAATAAAGCCCTTTTGAACTTGAA
>NW_007580861.1:0-2954 GCF_000690725.1 Stegastes partitus | reverse complement strand
GGGGGTCAAACCCCAACACCTGCCAGGTGTGCCCGATAACGTGGCCGCTGAGTTTGTGCTGCTTATTAAGCGTTGCCGTGATGTTGTTGGACTTTGCGCGGTCGAGTATTTCGCTCTCATTCGAGTCGCTCGTTTACAACCCAGTTGGCTGAAGGTTCTGTTGGATCCGACCTGTTTTATGCTGGAGCAGATGTGAGTGTAGCGGCGCCAGAATACAGTAACATCTCCTGCAGAGGTTTATGGCGAGTGTTTACCGCCGTGTTGATTAAAGAGGAGTATTCAAAGGGAAGCCGTAGAGAGAGGAACTTTATTTCTGTTTCACTTTGTCTGCAGTGTACAGCGTTATGTCACTGTTTCTGTCTGTAGCTCTTTCTAACCTCATCACACCTGAGACTTTTCTTTCCATTTCTTGTATATTTTCCATGTCCATGTGTGATCCTGTGGACGACGTGCTGGTTCGTCCACAGCACGGTGAGCCGTGTGCAGCCTCGAGGCATTCATCATGTAAACTGCCAGATAATTAACTGCTGAACTAAAAGACTTTAATCAGACACGTTTGTATTCAGTTCCTATTTTATCTTATTCATTTAATTAATTTCCAAACGGCCTCTCCTCTTACAGCGCAGTCAACACTTCCTGCACTCTGGATTCGCTTTAGTTGCTCCTTTTTTTAGATTTATTTCTGTAGGTTTAAATCAGAGCCGGCCGCCCGAGTGGAGGCTAAACAAACGCTGATGTTCTCCCGATTTCCAACCTGAGCTCAGTTAATTAAAAAGCAATTTAGAGTATGTAGAGTTGTTCGTTAAGGATGAACTAGTTTACATCGTGGTGAAGTCAAAGCCGACCAGACGAGAAGCAGCTTTTCATCCTGATGAAAGTTTAACTAGAATAAATCGAACAATGAGAAGGAACGTACGTGCTTTTGTTTTTTATCAGAGGAACTGACAAGGAGGGACTTCATATTCCTTGAATCTGCCGTGAGGGATCTTTCACTCGAGCTTTGGGTGCATTCAGGCACTTTTTAGAAAATTGTCTGGAGGAACACATGAGAAATGGCTTTTTGAAGGGCCATCTGAAGAGCAGCTATTTGATACCGGAGCGATGCAGCGAGGGGCCTCGGCGGCTAAAAAGTGAAAGAGAGAGCCGGAGTGCAGATTTTATCAGCGGGAGTGTCAGTAATACGAGGACAGGTCGCTGATGAAAAAGGAATTTGATATGTTGGGCCGCTCGGTCGGCGTGGAGGGAGGTGAAGCTTCAACAAGTGGGAATAGACGGAGGAAGGCTGAGTTCAGTGGGACCACGTCTCCTCTACGTTTGTTTTTACACAGTTAGATACTGATTTACTAGAGTTTGAATAATGAACTGGATTTATATGGTGTCGCCCAGTAATCAGCACTGATCGTCACTGGTTTTGTGTCTCGTTTTTTGTTGTTTGTGTCATTTTGTGTCTCATTTTTCCTTTTATGTCTTGTTCATTTCATTTTTGGTCTCAATTTTGTCGTTCTGTGACTCGTTTTTGTTGTTTTGTGTCTCATTTGTGTTGCTTTGTGTCTCACATTTGTTTTGTATCTTGTTCATGTTGTCACATGTCTTGTTGGGACAGTTGTGTCTCCTTCCTGTCCGCTCATCTTTGTCGTGTTGTGTCTCTATCGTGTCATTTTGTCTTTTTCCTGTTGTGTTTCATTTTTCTTTTGTGCCTTGTTCATTTCAGTTTTGGTCTCAGTTTTGTCGTTCTGTGACTCGTTTTTGTCGTTCTGTGTCTCACATCTTGTTTATGTCATTATGTCTCACGTTTCTTTTGTGTCCTGTTTAAGTCGCTTCATGTTGCGTCGGGACATTTTTGTCACCTTTTGTGTCCTTGTTGTCGTTTTCTGTCTCTTTTGTCTCATTTTGTTTCTCATTTTTGTCATGTTGTGTCTGATTTTCATCGTTTTGTGTTGTTTTGAGTTGTTTTTGTGTCCATGACTGTGTCTTAAATCCCCCACTGCACCCTGTATAGTCACTGAAAATATCCCACAATGCACCATGAGAAGTAGCGTCCAGCCGATGGTCACTAACAGCGATATGGACCATCATGGATTAACGCAAACGAGATGAACGAGAGCGAGAAGACTAGCCATTAAAATAAAAGTAATGTCCCGTTTATGTTTTATTAAATTCAGTTTTACCCGTTTCTTAGCTACACATTAAACTGTGAACGTGACGTGTTTACACGACGCTGCTACGACACGACTCACGACCAGCGAGTGACGTCATTATTAAATATTTCGGACACAGAACTACTTTCCTTTTGTCTTTATGTCGTTTCGTGTCTCGTTGGGACTTTATTTGTCTCCTTTCTGTTGTCTTTGTCACGTGTCTTACTTTTCTTTTGTGTCTCCTTGCGTCTCTTTTTTTTACTCTGTTCTATTTCATTTTTTTCTCATTTCTGCAGCGTTTTTTGTTCACTTCACTTTGTGGGTTTTCACAGCAGCCTCCTGTCTGTTGTTATTCTGCTTTTGGTCCTGAAAAGAAGCCGATTTTACAGTTTTTAGCCGTAGTTTGGGAAAAATGGCGCGCCGCTGTTAGAACTTGGCTGCATTCATACAGTAATTTATTTCATTGTGTGGTTTCTAAACGCTGACAGTCTCCTCAAAACTTCCACTCACACTAATAGACTCCATTATTAGGTCCATGTAATCTTTTCTTCTGTGTTTCGGGGAGCTGTTTCACTCCTCTGATGTAAGGTTTTCACATCTTTCCTTATAGGTGGAGTCAGCCGTCCTAATCCGGTAAACTTTTCCATCCAGCTGTGTGTGCGTTTGCTGAAAAGAAAGACAAATGTTCACACGCAGCCGTGGCTTTGTAAATGAGAAACAATCACACAGCAGTACTCCAGCGTGATGTGCACGTTTATGGGAGCTGTGGCAGGAAAAGGGTGAATCTGGCACATTTCTATATGTACCAACTACCTA
>NW_007580860.1:4498-6377 GCF_000690725.1 Stegastes partitus | reverse complement strand
CATCCCTTTGTTTTTGAGTTCCAAATAGTTTCTAGCTGTTCCCACAGACTTGCTTTAGACGAAACTTTTGTTGAAATCTTTGAATGTACCACATCCCAAATTAGTTCAATAGGATTCAAATCTGGACTTTGACTTGGCCTGTCCATCAGATCCAGCACTCCAGATTTGTTTTTCTTGGTCAAATAGTCTAGAAATATACATTCCCACATCACAGTATATGTGCTGTCTGATAGGGAAAAAAAACATGTCCCAGACAGAAAGATAATTACAATTGAAATGTATTGGTTTGAAATTTGTGCTGGGGAACACGAAAAAGTCAGGCACATCGTGTCCCAGGACACGAAACAATAGATTAAATTTCGTGACTACTTAAGGAATTGCCGTGAGACTGGGTTGCACCAAACAGCACAGTGACTACTTGTAACCCTATAAACAGGCCGACTGACTGATGACAAGTTTGTAGACACCTGTGATGCTAATTAGAGGACACACCTTGATTGAGCATGTCCCTATGGCAGGGTTGTCACAATACTAAAATTTTAAACTCGATTTTGATACCACGGAGAAAAAAAAGCGAGCCGTTAGCTTTAGCTTAATGCTAGCTGAGATTTTTTTAAACTAAATAAGCACTAATTTGTTGGTGCAACCAAACATATGTTTAGTTGTACACTATTTATATTATTAAACCTGTTTCATGTCGTCGTAGAGTTTGGGGTGTCTGTCTTCCAGATGTTGTCATACTTGACTTGGTGGCTTTGCCTTGAAGCTCTGCTTGATACGGGCCGGTCACGTCTCCTCTCTGACTTGTTGGTCGTGGGTCCAGATAGCAATTCTGATATCTGAATATTTGCCGCCACCGATGGTAGAAACAGAATTGGGACCGCTAACTAAACTGGCATTATGAGCCAGGTACTGCCTGTGCGTCCCGCCCACTTTCACTCCCGTCTGAGCGCTATGGACCAGCCCCACTGGTCGGACTGTTTCCTTCCAAGCTGCGGGTTCTTCTTCTACTGATTCCCATCAGGCTGCTTGTTATGCCCCGGCCTAGGGGAACCTGGGGCATAGCACTGATATGCTCCACACTAGTCTCTCCACCTCGAAGAAGGCCAGCCACAACAAGAAGTCAGGTAACAAAAGATGAGCAGTTTCTTTATTTTTGTCAATCAAGGAGGGGAAACAGGCCAAAACAACAAACAAAACTTATTCTATAAGAGCCCTGACTATCAAAAGAAAAAGCAAATAAAAGACCACAACCTTACCTATCTAATAACAAAAAAACAGGAGAAAAAGGTACAATATAAAAGGGCCTCTCCCTCCTACTCTGCTCTCCAACTAAGAGTTTACGAAGGGTCCCTATAGGGATCTGTTCTCAAACAATTCTGTGAACACACGACTGCTGCGTCTTCTCGAGGTGCAGTGGCACGGGTCTGCTGGCTTCTTCGAGGTGGGTGAGGCTGGAGGTGAGGAGGCAGGACCACAGCTGGCGGGCTGCTCAAATACCGGGTTGGCCCGCCCTCCGACCAATGGTGTGGCTGGGAATCGGCGCAGCAGCAGGTGATCCAGCCAACCCGGGGTCACCACCTGCTCCCAATTCACTCGTTCCACCACACACACACTCACACTGGGGACAGACAAGCAGCAAAAAACACAATGACCCGCACAGGGTCATAACACCCCCCTACCTAAAAATCGGACATTTACCCCCTAAAGTAAATGTGCGATTCACAAAGCTCTGGATAAAACGTCAGCTATGACGTTTTCTTGTCCCCTCTTATAACGAACCTCAATGTTAAAATCCTGAACCAACAGTGACCAGCGCATAAGGCGTTGGTTACTGTTCTGCATCCTGGTTAAAAACACAAGCGGATTGTGATCAGAA
>NW_007580860.1:0-1088 GCF_000690725.1 Stegastes partitus | reverse complement strand
GAAAGAGTTACTGAGATCCACCAAGTCACCAAACTTTCGTGCCTGAGCACGAGTCACAGCACACACAGGGAACAGGGGCAACACATCTGGCCCAGCCGGGTCAGAAACACACACATCCGCGCACGGATTCTCAACTACTTCAGGCGAAGGGAAAACTTTGCCGCCAGCCAAATCATTCCCCAGAATGAGATCAACTCCAGCTATTGGTAGCTGTGGTCTTACGGCAATTTTAAATTTGCCTGACACAAAACGAGAAGTCAAATTTACGAAATGCAAAGGTGCGCGCACCACACTCATCTTTACGCCCCATGCTAAAACGTCTGAGCCACAATAAGACTCAGGCGAAAACGAGAGAACATCACCGCGAATGAGTGATTGTTTTGCTCCAGTATCCCGCAGGATAGTAATTGACAGGCTTTTGATCGCCCATCAGTGTAACTGAACCATCCGAAATAAATGGCCTGAAATCAGAGTCAATTTTGACATGTTTTGTTTCTGCCAAATTCAGTTTCGTTTGAATCAACCCAATTGGTGACGGTGTTTTAACATCTTTGGTCTGCTCTTTCTTTTTAAGAGTGGGACAGGAGCTGATCAGGTGTCCCTGCTCGTGGCAGTAAAAACACTCGCGGGTTTCCGTAGTTGTAGAAACAACAGGGTTGCGGCGAGTACTCTTCGGAGATCTAATTTTGCGATCGGCGGGAGCCGGATCACGACGGACAAGCGAAGCAAAAACATTTTTGTGCGTTAAAGCGAATTCATCCGCCAGCACAGCAGCGTCAGCAAGACACGCAGTCTTCTGTTCATTCAAATAAATTATTATTATTATTATTTTGTCAGGAAGCCGATTCTTAAATTCTTCCATCAACAACAACTTGCGCAGCTCATCAAAAGTTTTAACTTTACTGGCTTGGCACCATTTATCAAACAAAATACTTTTCTCCCTCGCGAACTCTACATAAGTTTGGGTGGCAGTTTTTTCACATTTTCGAAATTTTTGCCTATATGCTTCAGGCACGAGCTCGTAGGCACGGAGGACGGTGGCTTTCACAATGTCGTAATCTAAACTGTCCTCTATGGACAGAGAGGTG
>NW_007580859.1:0-2986 GCF_000690725.1 Stegastes partitus | reverse complement strand
TGTCCTGCCTCCTGCACACTCTGCCCAGGCACCAGCCCTCGCACAGACAAAAATCGAGTATTTTCAGTATTGAAAATGCATCTAACATGTACAATCTTGTGCTGTCTGCGACATGTGTAAAGGGGCAACTCTGGACAATGGACTAATTCTCCATACATTCATGTGTGAAATCAGCTATACAAATATCCAGTGAATCAAGTTATCCACTTTGGAAATAAAGGGGAAAAAAAGTTCTCATACAGTTCCGAGTTGAATTGATTTTAACTCGCACTTGTCTCAGTTGGAAAGCCCTTTGGGGATAACTTGTGTTTTTTCAAATGTGCTACACAAACAAAGATGACTTGATTGGAATAAATGTAATTTCAAATTTTGAAAACTAATAACTTATTTTAATATTGCTCTGGAAAAACTCTAATAAAATAGTCAATGTGAGTTAATTTTGTGCTGTGCTTACCAGGTTATACTGTAATAGGCCGTGGTAAAAAAAAATGTGAGACCCCATTCAAAATGTGACTGTCAGTGCCACTGGATAATTATAATCTAAACAATTTGACCCCCTGAGTTACGGGGGGGAACACACACCTACACGCGCAGGCATAATTGCACGCACACGCACACAGTACACAAAACAGCTTTATGAGTTTGGACTTGGCAGTTAAACCCAAGATAAACAATCAATACCTCCAGGCAATATTAACAGCCAACGGGCATTATTGCCTGCGGTGAAGGTGGGACTCAGCAAATACAAGAGAAAAAAAAAAAAAAAGACCATTATATTGTAGTTAAAATAGCAACCAGTAATATTTTACTGTCTCTTTGGCCAAAATTGCTGTTATTAACGAGCAAGGGCTCTTTAATGCTGCAACCTCACAGGTCCCCTGAACTACTCATGGCGCACCACACAGGTAGCTACGATCACTCAGTGTAGTACTGCACAGTTGGTTTTTTCTTTTTTCATAAGCAACCAGCACTTATTGTGCCCTGCCAGACAGGCTTTTTTCCCCCTCTCTTTTCAGGTAGGAAACAGACACATAAAACTTTTAATGTACTGTTCTTTACACCATACAGTACTACAGTCTAAACGAAACTGGATTTTTTTTTTTTTTTTAATTTGTACATTACTGGATGTGTATGTAGCCAAACTAACTCCATAAGCCAGTAACAACAAGTCTGCTGTTTGCAGTTTGTGTTAAAGGCCTGCTCTCCTGTGGTGGCCAAAAATGAGCACAAGCAGCTTAAACAATTACTACATTTTTGCTGTGGTTTGACGATGTGTAGGAAAAGCCCAGGTCTTATGGGTAACATTAACTTTGGCTGTGTTCTATTTAAGTGCCCCAGTAAACCATGACAGTGAGCCAGCATGAACAATACCAGGACCCTGAAACAAGAGCAACTATAAAAAAAAACAAAAACAAACCCTGCCATAACTGATTTTATTGTTTACACCTGTATTTTTCCTGTCTGCCACAAAAAGGCCTATTCAGACAGTGTCCCTGGTGTAACATAGCTCTTGGGTAGACAAGTACATAGAACAGGGTTCTGGGCGTAAAGAAACAAAAACACAAATTGAATGTGCAGTAGTTTTGTGGCAGTCACAGCGTATGTGCACTGACAGGTGTCAAGGTGTAACTTGTTAAGTCAACTTCAGGGCAGTAAAAATGCTTACTTTTTGTCACTTCACCATACACAATTTGTCCACTTTTCCCTGCTAGTATCTCCATTACTGTTCTGCACCGGGTTGTGGTATAACAGTGCCCATTAACACCACACTGAAAACATTATTATAGGATACCTGTTGCACTTCATGAATAAACATCAAATGTCATCCCTTAGGTAAAATTAGATAGACTCAGCCAAAACTAAAGCAGTCTAATACAATACTCCTGCCTGTATTTAGTTTAGCCTCACTGATACAAATCGGATGGACAAAACACCTGTCATTATCACGCAATACAACTCAACAGCAATGGAAATTACAGGTCCCATAAGGACCATTAATTTGAACCTACACTTCTCTAAAATGCTTTCAACCAACACTCAACATTATGACCATCATAATCATAGGATTTATTACACAGCTGCTGTTTTGGGCTGCATTAGTTTTAGCTAGATGTACCAAATAAACTGGCAACTCCGTGTATATGTTTTATTTTAAGCACTGCAACTGCAACACAGCATGGGACAAAAAAAATGCTATTTATCATGACTGTAGGCATCACTAATGAAATGACAGCCTGCGGCACAGACCCATGTGTATGTCCAAGTGTGCACAAGGACACCGTTAAGATCCCCAAAATGACTGACAGCTGAATGCATCACAACTTTGGCTCCAGGGATCAGTCCAACCTTCTAACCTGATCCTTTATTCCTTGTGACATAGCTCACCTGCTGCTGTATACATGCATGGATGCACACGCGCACACACAAACACGCACACTTAGATCAAAGATCAATCGCCAGGCGGTGATGTATAAAGGCAATGCTTGCTGGGTTTTTCTTTGACTGCATGTTGAAAGCTTGATCTTACCAAACAATGAGCTCATCTTCACACCCAAAGCAAACCGACGTGGTAGACTGATGCTACCGACGGCAGGTCACAGTGGTAGCGCAGACTAAATAAGAGCATAATGCTACTCGAAGCTGCAAAGCATGTCTTATCATTTCTCTAGAATTCTAAAGTCTATTTATAAGTACATACTTGTGCAAGTTCCACCTGCGAAATTTTGGCAGTACACCAGCCGCTATCAGCTACCTGGGCAGGCACTGTGCCAATTTCATTAAACACATACGATGCGTTAACTCACACTACATGTTTTAACCAGTTTTACTGGACAGCCAGAACCTCTAACCTCTCTGTTCAAACTGTATGGGTCCATAGTGTCAAATGTGAACTCACACCAATCATTTTGTTCAGTAACAATTCCAAAAAGAGAGACAGGTCACGCTGCTTTGTGGGATTCAAAATCTGAAATTACACTGCTGTCAG
>NW_007580858.1:1727-3056 GCF_000690725.1 Stegastes partitus | reverse complement strand
TGATATAATCTATGTTTATTGATTTCAGGATCCTCTGAGGATGTACTGACTCCATTTAAAGATGTATTGATGGCTTTGGAAGGAGACACTGTGGCTCTTTCCTGCAACTATTCAGGCTCTGTCAGCAACCTCTTCTGGTACCAACAGAAGTCCAGTTCATCTCCACAGCTTCTCATAGCAGAATATGCAGAGAAAGTGGAAAGACTGTCTTTCAAACATGACAAACAGTCAAAGGAGTTTCATCTGCAGATCTCCTCTGCTGCAGTGACAGACTCTGCTGTGTACTACTGTGCTCTGCAGCCCACAGTGACAGGAAACAGCAAAACTCTGAACAAAAACCTTTGGAGCAAAGATAAGAGAAAACTCCACAACATCCACTAGAGGGAGACACACTCTGTTAAAGCTCTGATTTGTGAGTCGATGGTCTGATGAGAAAAACAACAGAGAAATGAAGCAATAAAGATCAGAGACAGAGCTGCTGTGGAAACACAAAACACTTTGATTGGCTGAACGAAACTGGAAAAAATGATGTCATGAGGTAATGGCCCCGCCCACTGAACTTCAGCTCATCCACTGACATTATTTCTTCCTCATTGTACTGCAGTGGAAGAACATTGTTCATCTGCTGTGTGTCTGACTTTAATAACTCCAAAGACATGTTGTTTTACTTCTTTCTGTTTTCATCTCACTTCATAGGTGAGTTCATGAACAGCTGAGTTTCTCTTTTAACCTGATGTGTTCATGTTCACAGTTGAAATCTCACAATATTCTGTGTTTGTCATCAAGTTGTGTACAATCTAATTGTAATCTTAGCTACAGTTGAGCTGTTTGTGTCCACAGAGTAACACTGTACAGGTGATATTTTCCACTGTCTTCTCCTCTCAGCCTCATGGACAATGTGAGTCTGATGGCTTCATTTTCTCTACTTTTTCCAGGACTAATAGCTGGAGATACAATCTCTCCTGGACAAGATGAAGTCAGTGGAACAGAAGGACAATCTGTCACACTCTCATGCAACTATGAGGCAGATAATGATGGTTATACTCGTAGACTTTACTGGTACAAACATCATTCTGACCTTCAGGCTCCTCAGTTTATACTCTGGAAAGGAGCAAAAGGGAACAGAGGTGAAAATATTCCTGATAAAGGTAAATATGAATCCCAAACATCAGCTACATCAACTACATTGACCATCAGAGAGCTAACCCTGGCAGACACAGCTCTCTACTACTGTGCTGTAGAGAAAGACACACAGTGATACAAAGTGTAGCAGAGGCTGTACAAAAACCTGAACACAGATATGTGACTCCTCTTCAAAGAGGAGGGAAG
>NW_007580858.1:0-1662 GCF_000690725.1 Stegastes partitus | reverse complement strand
CTACTTTACTGGAATGAGTTCAAAACTGAGCAGCAGCATTCTGGATAATTTGAAGCCTGTGAATGTTTCCTCACTGATATCACAGCAAACTGTATGATATATAATAGTCAACATTTAGGGTTGATGATGGCATGACTGAGTATTTCAAAGTCTGAAAAAGACAGGAAGTATCTGACCTCAGAGATCAGCATGAGCTGAATGAAATACAACTGTAAAAACTTTGTCACCTGAGCATTGAAGAAGAGACAAGAATTGAAGACACCTTTGAGATTTCAGGCATTTTGTTTAACATCCGAGGACAATGAACCCAACATATACACAAAAAGGATCTGCATTGTTCCATCAGCTAGAAGGAGAGATTCTGATCATTTCTGTTTGGAGTTGGTGAGACTGAAGAAATTATTGGACATTCTGAGCTTGCAGTCAGCCAGGTGAGACAATTTGGAGATCACATCATTCCTGCTGGGTTCAAAGGGAACATACAGCGTGTGTGTCATGGGCGCAATGGTGATTGTGGATATTATTTATATTTATTTAGGATTAGTCCCAATGGGAGCCGATAAATGGAAAACAATAAATGACCCAGAATGGAACCCTGTGGAACTCCGCAGGTGAGGAAGACGATGCCTGTTAGTTTTTACTGTTACAGATCTATTTGTCCTGTAAGAAACAAACAGCTACAGAGTCACATAACTACCAAAGAGAATATTTCCACATGCTTCTTACAAATTTTATGATCAGGTGCATCACAGGTTAGGGTGAGGTCAAGAGAATTCTAAGTAAAGACCTCCACCTGATGTGAGCAGTAGTTCATGACAGACAATAACCAGAGCAGCCTCAGGGATGCAGTTTCAGTTGCAGTCAGCATCTTCAACCATCCAGTTCTGAATCAATAGTTCTCTGTTGAGCTTTCTTCACCAGGGAGGATGTATTCTGGGACCAAGTCACATCAGATGTGATTGTGGCAGAGTGGTGGGTGCAAGAAAAAAAACTTTCTAAAGTGATGAGGGAAGTGGTATTCAAAGCTTGGCTTCATATCAGATGGATTGTGCTAATTCCTGTTTTATCACAGTCACTGTGGTTACAGCTGCTGATGAAACACTGTGGGAGGATTCACAGGAGCAGCTGATCAGTGATGCCTTCAGAAGAGAAACTGCAGAGGATTGGAGGGGAACAAGTTCATCAACATCAAAATATCTAGAGTTTATTTATGATTGAAACACTGAAAATTCTAACTAAAAACTAACGCATCATATACTCCAAAAAAAAAAAAAGCGTCTTTGCATTGTCACCTATTTGTTGCAATATTTCCATCATCCTTCTCCTCTTCATCTTCATCAGTGGTGAATCCAGCAACCATTTAACATCAGAGGAATCATTCAAGTGGCCTCATCTGATGATGTCTGTCGTTTCCAATCTTACATATTCTGCCACCATCCAAGATCCAACTACAATGAGGGAAGACCATACAATCTTGACATTAAGTCCAGCAGAGACATTGCAATTCCGTTTTGAGATTTAAGATTTTTTGGATTTTATTTTTGCAAACAGCATTTATCTGACTGACTGCTGTCAGTGATCATTTGAATGTCAGATGGATGCAGCCCTCCTTCACCTCATCCTGTTCCACCACCACCAGAGTCCATGCTCCATCTGATCTGA
>NW_007580857.1:4538-5013 GCF_000690725.1 Stegastes partitus | reverse complement strand
CTCTCATTGAACTTAAGGAATAAACAACCAAAGTTACTTCATTTTCTCTTGAATGTAAAAGTTGACAGTTTGAGCAGGACATGACAAGAAGACTTTGCTCACCTCACGAGGAACACCGTCAGGATCAAGACATCCTGTTGGAAGATGAACAGTTTGGAAGGATTCCATGAATGGCACGATACAATCAGTTCAATGGTCACACTTGAGGGTATACGCTACAACTTACCACACTTTTCAACACATATTCCAGACTCTTTGTTAAAGAGCTTCATTCCATCTGGACAAAAGCAGCCTTCGGTGGTGTAGTTCATGGTAGGTTCATCGGGACTGTGAAATAAAGTGATAAAGAAAGGAGAGTAACCTTATTTTGATCAGATCTTGAAAATACAGTTGATACACTGTATTTGTCTCCACAAACTGTCGCTATAAATAGATATTTATTGCAACTTTCTGTTGGGATCACAGTCTCAGGAAA
>NW_007580857.1:0-2518 GCF_000690725.1 Stegastes partitus | reverse complement strand
AGAAGGTTATGATTAATGAGTGTTACAACTTCTGACCCATATGATATTATTAGTGATCGTGGACAAGAAACATCTTCAGTGGGATCGCAAAAGACATTATCAATATAAATTTTCAAGTGATGTTTTGGTAAAATCTCTTCCATTAAAACATAAGTACAGTTCCCTTGATAACTGTAGTATAATCCATCAAAAGTTATGTAATGAGGATCTCCCCAGCCTTCACATACACCTGAAAGAAGCAAAAAAAAAAAAAAAGTTCAAAGTCTAAAATGTATTTTAAAGAGAAACATACAAGCGACTAAAAATGTCACACATTCACAGAATAACTTACAGTCACAAACATAATGTTGGCAGCAGTAGTACTCATCATACACAAGAACTGGTTTCTTTCCATTTGCACAAGTAATCTCCTTAATGGGGGGGCATTCATATGGAACTATTTCAATTGTATTGTTCTCAATGCACTTGGCCATGGTGCAGTTGCACAGGTAGAACGTCTCATTTTGCTGAAAGAAAACAACAAAGAAAAATAGAGAGAAAAAAATCATGAGCATGGTATTTGGTAAAGCAAATGTAAGAAAGCTAGTAATTGAAAAAATGAAAATATTCAGGTGTTAGTTTCCAAGTGCAATATGAAATTGTGCAACATTAATCTACTAGAAACAGTCTTACTGTAACATTCCATTCAGGACACGTAGGTGGTGTGGGTGTCGGTGTAGGCGTGGATGCAGGAGTGGATGTAGGAGTGGTTGTGGGCTGGCACATTTCAGTCTTGTTTTGAATTTCACAAATGTCAGAACATATCATGGTGAGACATATGTTTGAACCAATGTGTTCCTTTTCAAAGATTACTTCCCCTAAATTGGTGAAAGAGACAAAGAATAATTTAAACAGTGAAAAAAGCTTCTTTAAAAAGACTAAGACATTTGTCACCATCATGAATAAAATTGCTGATTTTGTATTTGTTGATTTTTACCTGGGTTATAAGGTTTGCCATGAACAATACAAACACATCCTGTAGTTGCAGTTGTATAAGTTGTCGTTGTTGGTCCTGCAGTTGTACGAGGAGTTTGGAATGTTATGGTAGGAGTTGTTGTAGTTGGTCCTGCAGTTGTACTAGGAGTTTGGAATGTTATGGCAGGAGTTGTNGAAAATACAGTTGATACACTGTATTTGTCTCCACAAACTGTCGCTATAAATAGATATTTATTGCAACTTTCTGTTGGGATCACAGTCTCAGGAAAAGCAAACATGCAGTGTTACAGTTTTTCCCAGTCGCTTTGGTACATTTCTCAGATCAGAATTGAAATTCTAAAAAAATTACATTTTCAATCTTCACATCATTGTGTCACTTGTGCACATCAAAAACACACTTTCTCATTTCTGTGAACAAGTTCTAAATGCTTTGCTGCATCCATGCAAGTAATTATGTACAATTCTCTGCTGTTTCCTATATTATCAGTTGCTTATGTCTTGTTGATCAAAATGTAGTATAATGGGTCTCTGTTGAATAGTCTCACCTCCCACAACATTTAGGCATTAGTTCATGGCATAAGTCTTTTCATGCAAAATGGCTGAACAAGGTTTAATAATATGTCAAGAATATTTCAATACATTTCCATTAGACGTTTTTTCTAAATCTGTCCTAAGTCGGTGAATTGCTCACAGGTGAATCTTAACTTTCTCTAATGAAAGGAAATGTGTGTAGCATTACATAGATCAACCAGTGATCAACCAGTTTTCTGAAATAGCTCAAAGGTGCATCTTATGAACCATCAACTGGCAAGTATAGAGGAAGACTGCACTGTGATTCCTACAGCACTGCATGTACAGTTTTTCCTAAGGAGACTGTCCTATGTTCACGTTTCTACTTTTGGTTTTTCCTTTGTGCTATGCAGTGCTGTCTTTTCCTTCCTGTATCGCAATGACATGGTCTGTCAACAAATTACTGTACAAGCAGTAACAGCCTAAATGTGAGTCGTGTCCAGTCTCTTGCAATCAATCTAAGGGGTGTGACTCACAATTTACAATAATTGTCATCAAAACTTCAGCCATAGTATTTACATCAGAATATCTCTCCTGAGTACACTGTTATACAGACAACATGACTAAACAATTTGACTGTCTTATCCGTACACATTGATAAAAGGACTTGTCATTCTGATGGCACTGACATGTTCATTGACACAGACATTTAGTTTTGAGAGATGAACAAAGGATTTTGAGCAAGTAACTGCTTTTTGCAGGTAATCCATGGTGTTTTGCTATTCGTACATAAAATGTTTTGAGATATGCACTTAGTGGTTTGCAAATGTCGAGGATGATTCGAGAAATGTACCAAAGCGACTGAGAAAAACTGTAACGCACTCAATTTTGTAAAAACTCACTTGTCTTCGCAGGTTGGCTGTTCGGCAGGACCACAAGGCTTGTAAACTTTGTCTGATGGACAGTCACTGGCTGTTGGTGAAGAAAGGAACTCAGTTTGTTCTTTTTAAAACCCACACTGCCAACCAACTTT
>NW_007580856.1:0-3000 GCF_000690725.1 Stegastes partitus | reverse complement strand
GTTCCATCAGCCATTAACTGCTTATTTTGCTCCTGATGTGTCTTCCAGCCTTTAACAAACACCATATTTGCATGTTAACAAGGTAAAAAGCTTGATTTTCACACGAGGGGGTCTTTAACAAGTCACTGGTAGTGTGATGCATCTATGTTTGTTCCACAGACTGAGCCACGCAGCTTATATGTTATAATTCTTAGACATGCAGGCATACTTATTACCAGGGCTGCCATGTCCCTCTCTCCTACGCACACACTCACACATGCAATCAGTAATTGCATTTTGCTCTGACAGTGTCCATTGGGCAAAGGCAAGCAGCCACACTCTGATCCTTGGCTCAAAGTGTTGTTTCAACAGTATCAGCATCAGCCAAGTCAACAGTCAATGGCCCCCATGCTGTGTCTGCTGTGTGCCATGTGTAGGAGACGACAAAGCCTCCGCCGCTGTTTCTGCCGTAGAGCCTCAGCTCCCTAACAGGATCATCAAGTAATTACACAGAGATGTCATCATCGCAGAGCCCATATTAGTGACCGGTTTTTAACGTTACTCTCAAAAGCTTGTCGCTTTTAATCATGCACCTATGATTAAGAATTTCTTATGTGGAAAACTGAGGTCAAAGCTCTGCGTGTGTTAAAAGCTCTGATTGCATAGTGGGCTGTGTATTACCATAAACAGTGATACCAGCTACTCACCGCTGCTCAAGGGAAATGTCAGCCTGTGAGCGGCAGACATTCGTTCGCCACCCACCATGGATCTTTCAGTATTTTCTGTTTGTTTAAACTAATGCATTGAGCAATAAAAGACTTTATGACCCACATATCGAATTGCCTGTCAAGCAATTGCGACAACCACAATTGATTGGAATACAAGCGAATGCAAAGCGTTTGCTTACGCAGCATGTCCAAGCGGCACATCATTGCATTGTGTCATACTGTATATCCTGTATCAACCGTATGATTAGATCAATCAGGTCCTGAAAAATCAAACCCATATTCTGGCACCACACTAAACACCCTCCTGTCTCTAATCTCCTTCCCTATCGTAGCCTTATTCTCTGGCAAACAGGCTCGAGGACTCGGCCAGCTGTTAGGTAGGTAATCCTATCACTGGTGTTGCGGCAGGCTTCCATTGTGAACATGGTAGGAGTCAAGGAGAGTCCAGGGGAGCGCTCAAGGCTGTTCTCCTTTATCAGCTGCTGTTCGTCTCGCTCAGCAACAACATGTATGAGCGATGGGGGAGGAGCGTGACCTTGACAGAATGTGTGTGCGCTCGATTGTGCGTTGACGGCGTTTTGGGGGCTCGCTTGGGTTTGCGTGTGTGTCAACGTATGTGTTTGATTTCAATCTGTGCATGTAATCCTGCATTTGTAGATGTGAACACCACCGACAAGACAGGCCAGCTCACACACAGACCCTCCATCTCCTAAAACCTCCTTTCTGCCTTTTCTCTCAAGAACGACCTCCTCACCCTTCCTCTACCTTCCCTCCTCAGGAAAAGCAGGGGGGAAGGGAAGGTTTACAATCTGACCTTCCTGTTTTATCCTCCTCATTTTCCAGATGGACCTCTGGAGATGCCCCTCTTCCAGCTCATCCCCTCCCAGAGGCAGCTTGTTTTTCGCGGAGACCGGCTCCCCCTGCAGTGCACCGCCTCCTACCTCGACCCATCGGTGGAGCTGCGGTGGCGTCACAACGGCCACATTGTGACCACGCAGGAGGACCGAGGCGTCTATGTGGAGGAAACCCTTCTTCACGACTGCTGCCTGCTCACCAGGTACACACCGAGGAGGGAGGAGAGAGGAGAGGATGTGAGCTGAGAGCTGATGCGTTGTTGACTGGCCTGTTGCACTGATACACAAACACTCCTTAGGAACTAAGCAGATAAAGTCAAAATATGCATCAAATAAGCTGCAGCTTCATCATGTTGGAAACAGACACACGTGCACTCAGGAGTCGTGGACACAGATGTAATGTACGTACACGCACAAAGCCAGCCGTCCTGTCCATCTCTCACTCACTCATAGGAGCTGTGATTTACCTTTTGTTATTGCCGCCCTTGATAAGGATCTGAAAGGACAGGACAGAATTGGCTTGGCAGCGTGCCAGCACCTCGGAGCAATCTGCGGCTCGTCTCTAGAGGTTGGCCGTCCAGCCGCTCTCCAAGCGCCGGCGGAGCACTGGCTGATCACACGCTAAGGGGAACAGATGCTGAATCATAATTGCGGTGATAAAGTAGACCTGCAACACTGGCTTTCACACGTTTTGTTTTTTTTTTTCTTCCAAGATCGAAGACGTCGCCACAAACCTCCATCCTCTTCCTGTCTTTGTTTTCATGGTGGTCTGGCGGCGCTCGTGGGTGTGTGTGCGCGTGTGTGTGTGTTGTAGTAAATGCGTTTGACGTAACGCTGTAGCAACAGGGCTCAGGCGCAGGAGCACGCTGCTGTTGATTAGTTTAACTGCTGCCTGTTCTGACTTGGCCTCTCTAACATAAATATTGATGGAGTGCTGACAGAAATATGTTTCCCTGTGTCAACAGGGCCAGAACGCCTCTTGTTGTGTGGTTTATTTGGCAACAAGAACAGCAGCTACTTTTTCCACCATGTTTCTGGGAAGGTGTGCCGTTCCCTCGGCTGTAAACGCCACAGATAGTCAATATTTTATTTATTTTTATTATTATTATTATTATTATGAACCAGCTCACTGGTTCATAATCATTCTCAGTTATCCCTGTGGTGAATGGGGTTGCTTTGAATAAGTGGATTAAAGGTATTGTTGGCTCTTTTGGGGAAGCTTCCGTGTCTTTGCGTGTCTGTAGTGACTCTTGGCAGTTTATTTTAACCGAGCTGTTCACCAGTAGGAGTCAATGCAGTTCTTTGTCGTTCACTTCTCAATGCCTTACTATTGTAACACTAGTGGAGACTGAAGTACTGCAGTGTACTAGTACAGTTTTGAGGTACTTAAATGGGACTGTTTTCTGCTTAATATGTCTACTTTTTTGCATTTTACAGCT
>NW_007580855.1:1632-3040 GCF_000690725.1 Stegastes partitus | reverse complement strand
GAGGACCGGAACATGTCCTGTGATCACAGCGATGGATGATCTGACTGTTGTACCTGAGAGGCCAGCGGTGGGGAACGTATCTGTAGCTTTGTGCAGCTATTAGCTAGCTGGCTACATTAGCTACTAGCCTAGCCTAGCTGCTGCTGCTGCGGCTTCTATTGATTTGGCGGTTGTCATCCAACGTTCAGGTGCATTACCGCCACCTACTGTACACACAAAAACATTACAGACTGTGTAGGACGGATCTCTTCCGGGTCTACGGTGAGGCTGCGCGCCGACGCTTCCCCCAAACACTGCCGATGTAATAAAAACAAAAAAATACCACAATACATGTACTCTTTTACACTTATTTCATACTACACATATTATGCTTTAACACTAGCACATTTGTCAGTACTTCAATCCATTTTTTTTAAGCTTTTTAATCCAAAAACACAAGCCCAGTTGTAAACCCCAAGAAGAACTACATATTTCATGGCGTGTCCAATCACGATGGATGGCAAGGCTACTGGAAATTGTAGTTCCTTCTTCAAAATAGCCGTTTCTCCTAAATGGAGGGTGAAATATAAAACTTTAGGTGCATTTAGGGGATTAGATTGATGAGGAGCATGTTTATTTGGACTTTTTTTGCAAATGAAATTGATATATACAGGTGAAATTAATTTTTTACTACATTTTGTGATGCCCCCTGCTGGTGGAAACATCAAGCCACAGCCTACACTATCATAGAAGTCAAGAGCTTTGTATAACAGTTGGTCCCATGATCCCAGCCCCTTTCATTGTTGAATTAGAAGCTTTAAAAGATGCACCAAAGTCAAAGCTCAGAGGTCAGTATCTCTGAGCAAGAGCAGCTTCCAGCTTCCAGACTGACATAATCTGACTCCCCTGATCAGGTCCTTTCCAATGATGTATCATGTTTAGTCGTATGACCCGTCTGGACCCAGCCCTGTGTCAGGTGGAGTTTTCCAGGAGACGTGAAGCTCGAGTGGATAAAATGAAATTAAAATAATTTTGTTAAACATAGTGGGTAAATTCGTCGATGACAGCTTTGTTTTGACTCACTGGCCTCGTTAAAGGTGTTTTTCCTGGTTAAATCCTGTTTCATACTATCCTAACCCTAACATTGAGGACATCCTTACCGCTTTATCTCCTCAGAATGGGTTACACTCATTCATGTGTTCTAACAGTCATATGGCTACATGGCTATACACTATGTCATAATGATAATAAGAAAAATAACAAAACTTTATTTGTGTAGGACCTTTAAGAACAACATTTCACAAAGTGCTTTGACAGCTACAACATAAAATACAGGTAAAATATCAGGCAGGACAGGGCAAACACAGGTAAAAACAATAAAAAGTGCATGAAAACACATGCAAATACACACCGTAAAGAAAGAAAATGT
>NW_007580855.1:0-1622 GCF_000690725.1 Stegastes partitus | reverse complement strand
GGGTGTCATTTTTGGCCTCATTAAAGGTGTTTTTCCTGGTTAAATGCTGTTTCATACTATCCTAACCCTAACATTGAGGACATCCTTACCGGCTGCTTTGTCTCCTCAGGAAAACAATCTCAGGGTTACACTCATTCATGTGTTCTAACAACAGTCATATGGCTATATGGCTATACACTATGTCATAATGATAATAAGAAAAATAACAAAACTTTATTTGTATAGGACCTTTAAGAACAACATTTCACAAAGTGCTTTGACAGGTAGAACATAAAATACAGGTAAAATATCAGGCAGGACAGGGCAAACACAGGTAAAAACAATAAAAAGTGCATGAAAACACATGCAAATACACACCATAAAGAAAGAAAATGTACAGAAAGGACAGGTAGTTAAAAACTGGTTAAAAGGACGACATCACACAAGGAGGGTGAAGAGAGAAGCTGCAGAGAAAATCAAGGATAAAAATGGATTAAGTTATATATTAGTTACTCCATGACCTCTCATTGACCATAAATACACTATAATTTTAGAAGCACTCTCTAAGCTCCAGAACTGCTCCATAAGCTCCATAACTCTAAGCTTTTTCTTAATAAAATCAGAGGGGTGACAATTAATAAATTAATTAAAATGAATTAATCCTCAACTTGCTCTCTGTGACCTGTTCATTGGGAGCTGCAGCTCCAACCTCAGCCTGATGGAGGACCAGAGTCAGACCAGCAACTGTTTCTGCCCTCTAGTGGCCATAGGCGGAAACTACAAGGACAAGCTGGAGAGATTACAGCTGAGCAACACTTCCTGTTAACCCTTCAATGTAAAACCAGCATGCGATCATTGTTTTAACAAAAGTATTACAGCGTGATGTTGGAGGACTCAGAAGGACCGTCGGTATAAACCAACCATCTGTAGCTTCTCTACTTGCTCTAATTAGTTTTTCTGTAGTCAAAGTTACGTACAAACGGAAAATGAATCTGTAATGCAGTACTTTGCAAACTGCATCCGGTACCGGAAGTGCTAGCCGAGCTAGCCATGGTGCTAACGAGTTTCTCCACTGACAGTGATGGTTTTATTAGGTAACGTAAGTAGCTTTAACATACACGTGGAGGAGACAGAGTTGTAGTTGTCCTCTGGTTTCAGTTGTAATGTAGTACTGTGGGATTGTGTGGCCTGATAATCAGCTTCTGAACTGGGAGCTGCTAACCAGAGAGCTGCAGCTACAACAACCATCTGATGGGATCCTCTCATCCTTTCAGAGAATGTAGAGTGTTTTTATAATCCCATTAATTTCTGTTATTCTATATTAGATGTAGAACAGCTTAATTTACACTAGAGAGCCTTTCAAAATCACGCTGTTATACTATCATTAAAAAACAACCGACTCGTGATGGTTTTACTCTGAAGGAGAAAAACAGGAAATGTAACTTCGCTGAAATCTCGCGGGCTTGGCATTTATTGTAGTTACCGCATATGGCCACTAGAGGGCGGAATAAGCCCCTCTGACTGTAATACCTCATGAGTATTGAACAAATGAATGAATGGACAGTAATTGTTTAACACAGCGACATGTGCATGCAGCGAATGACATGAATGTTGATGAATCAGTGAACTGGGCCAGTACCAGA
>NW_007580854.1:1635-3346 GCF_000690725.1 Stegastes partitus | reverse complement strand
CTTTAATTATTTTGTGTGTTTCTTTTTTGACAACACAGCTAAAAGAAGAAATGTTTCCTAAACAGACTGAAATGAAGAAGAACAATAAGTACATCAAATCAATCAAATCAGGTTTATTGTCATGTTGCTGTACGAACACAGTTGTACAAACAAGATGAGAGAGCGTTTCTTCAGGATCCAAAAACTAAAAGCAATTAAATAAAGAAGTGTTTGCATGTCTGGATCAGCAGTTCAGCATTCTGACAGCTGGTGGAATGAAGCTGTTGATCATTCTGGAGGTTCTTCCTTTAATGCTCCAGAAACGCAGTTCAAATGGTTGATGGAGAGGGTGTGAGGAGTCCCTGACAATGTTCAGGGTTCTGCAGCGGCTCTGGAGAAGTTCTTGGACAGAGGTGAGGGAAACTCCGATGCCCCTCTCAGCTCCTCTAACTATCCTCTGCAGGGCTTTACTGTCTGACAGACTGCAGCTGGAGGACCATGTGGAGATGCAGGAAATCAGAACGCTCTCCACCACACCTCTGTAAAAGTCCTGAGGATGCTGGCAGGGAGAGAGGCTGGTTTCAGCTTCCTCAGGAAATGCAGTCTCTGCTGGGACCGTTTGATGGTCGCTGAGGTGTTCTTATTCCAGCTCAGGTCCTGGAGATCTGCACTCTGAGGAGCTTGATGTTCTCCACTCTGTCCACTGTGCAGCTGCTGATGCTGAGGGGAGCATGCTCAGAACGTGACCTCTGAAGTCGATGATTCAATTCAATTCAATTTTATTTGAAAAGCGCATATTTACAACAACAAGTCATCTCATAGCGCTTCGCAAAGGCAGAAACACCCAACAATCCAAAACATCTGGATTCCTTATAAGCTTCAGCAGTCTGCAACAGTGGGAAGGAACCGAAAACCCCCGCGGAGGCAAAAAAACCTCCAACCGAACCAGACTCAAGGAGGGACGGCCATCTGCCTCGACCGGTTGGGTGATGACCATCTCCTTCGTTTTGTCCACGTTGAGCAGCAGGTTGTTCTTGCTGCACCAGCCTTCTGGGGTTTCACTTCATCTTTGTACATTGGTTCTTTGTTCCCACCACTGTGGTGTCATCAGCAACGTGATGGTCTGGATCCCCTCATGTGTGGCTGCACAGTCGTGCGTCAGCAGTGTGAACAACAGTGGACTGAGCACACAGCCTTGAGGAGATCCAGTGCTCAGCATGGTGGAGTTGGAGATGTTCTGTTCAACTCGGACAGACTGGGTCTTTCAGTCAGGAAGTCCAGGACCCAGAGACATGTGGTGGTATCCAGGCTGAGTAGGAGGAGTTTCTCTAATAGTCTCTGAATGTACAGGACTCTAGTGTAGGTGTCTTTATTGTCCAGGTGGGTGATGACTGAGGTGGTGGATATTCATCCTCTGTGGAGCGGTTGGGACGGTAAGCGGACTGAAGGTGGTCCAGCGATGCAGGAAGGCTGGCTGTGATGTGGGTCTGACGAGCCGTTCAAAACACTTCATCACAGTCGGTGTCAGTGTGACGGGGCGACAGTCATTCAGACAGGTTACAGCTGATTTCTTTGCCACTAGAACTACGGTGGATGCTTTGAAGCATCTGGGACAACGGCCTGACTGAGGGAGATGCTGAAAACATCAGTCATATGAGAGACAGAAGACGCGTAAGTGACAACAGCAGGTGTGTTTTCTGACCTGCATGAATTATTCAATTCCAAATAATTT
>NW_007580854.1:0-1320 GCF_000690725.1 Stegastes partitus | reverse complement strand
GAAACGGGTCTTCATATGAATTTAGACCAATTGATTAGTTAATTGATTAGCTGATGGTCAGAAGATCAACAGCTGATTGATGGTATTAGTCAGCAGAAAAGTAAAACATTTGCTGGTTGAAGTTTCTGAAATATGATGATTTCTACAGAATTTACATCTTCAATACATTAATAGCAGCTCCTTTAATGATGATTTGTACAGGTGAAGAATTTCCTTGTACACTCTCTCCTTATAACATGCATTTGGTTTTACGCACCATTTGTTTTCCTGGCTCATGAGCAGTCGGAGTGCTTGTGGTGCATATGGTCCATGCCGTCAAAACATGTTGTCTAAAAAAATCTAAAAGCGTCAGTGGAGCATTAAAGGCTCTCCATGTTTAATTTTGCCTCTTTTCCAGTGGAATGCAGCTCCAACCTGACACACTGACAATAAAGGGCTGAATGCACCGTGTATATTGTATTTTTTAAATTCATACAATAAAAGCAGTTTTCTCCCACTGGAGCCTGTCATACACATGTTTCGCCACACGATGCCAGTGTTTCACAGATTACAGAAGACTAATCACGGAGTCCTGAACGTACCTCCAGCTGGTATTTGCAGGAACTGTTCCTGTTGGATATTTCCATGGAGAGCATCCAGCCAAGGTAAAGTCCCGGTGAACCAACTAATGAGCGCTGCTTGATTTATTGTCCTTCATCCTCTGCTGTGTATCCGTCTCCCTGTTCTATCTGGGTGATGGTGTTTGGCTTGGCAGCCAAGACAGTTGGAGAGTTGAGGACATACACAGTCAGCAGCTGAATGCTCATAAATTGTCTCTCTTTCTGGCAGTGTTTCATCTGAGGCTGGCAGCTTTGGCAAAGACAGCGAGTGTAATGTCACTAAATGACACAGTGGAGGAGGCTGGAGATTTAAAAAGTTAAAAAGCTGAGTTGGGACCATCAGATAAATACCACAGCCCTTCCTCTTCAGCTTGTAATGCTTTTGTTCTCTTTAGTAAATGTTTTTTGGTTTGGCTGGTGTAAGTGAGAGGAGGATGAGGATAAAGGGCAGGGTTGGACTGTGGCTTCATGTTTACTTCCTGCACTGCTGCCTTTTTATTGCTGTTATACAAAAAACATTATCAAATAAATGTCATCCTCTACAAGCATACCCTTGTCTTTAAGGTTTTTGAATATGATTTTCTTACTGTCCAGGCAGCCGTCAGTTTCTCTTTACGGGTTCAAATCAACACCAGCATAAACCTAAATTCACAGACACAAAACTTCCCTGTGGACCTTCTTTCTTTAATTATTTTGTGTGTTTCTTTTTTGACAACACAGC
>NW_007580853.1:0-3033 GCF_000690725.1 Stegastes partitus | reverse complement strand
AAGGCCAATAAAAATCAATCCTGCAGGTTGCAGTGTGGGTTCCTGACAGAAGAGAGTCCAAACTGTTCACCTGGCCTCCAAACCTGGAGGTCAGGTCAACACTTTGGGATTTCTTCTGACGGAGAATGTCGGTGCAACTGGAACAAAAGCACATGCACTGAATTTCCAGCAATGGATTTTGCAAAACTAGTCAGCAACATACCACAAAGTCACCACTTGACTCCGCACAAGATGCTGCTACATGTGCTGCATACAGTGCTGAGCGCATTTTTAAACAATGGAATTGGAGCACGCTCTGCTGCACGGACAAACTGTGCCATGACACATTTTCTTAACTACACCCAGCATCAACACACCATACACACAGACAGTGATATGCCATAAGGCAGCACAAACCAATAAAATTATGCGAGCAATATATCTGCTGGGCTCTGTGACACATGAGGATTGACAAGCAGAAGAGAGCCACAAATAAGCATACATAGGCTGCATAGAAAATGAGACACACACACTCTGACGCTGGCAAGTGGTGAAAGCACAGAGGTAGCACACTGACAACGAGGGCAATGCAAAAAGCACCGTTACATCCTGACTCCTGCGTAAAAAACGAGCTATTCTCCTTAGAAAACATTATAAATGTACCCTTCTTTTGAGACCAATTCATAGACATAACCATGATTCACATACATCAAATTGACTATGAATAAAGATAATGTCAATATAATGAATTATGCATAAGAGATGATGTTTTTTTTTTTTTTAAAGAAACTACGTCCCGCTCTGAGTTTAGCTTCTGTGTCCTCGGGGCCAGCACCATGTAAATGCAGTCAGCCTGAATAAATAGCCAACGCCTTCAAAACACAACAGACTGCTTTTTTTTTTTCTTTTTTCTATCTGGAGCCACTTCAAAGAGGCCTGTGCTTTAGCAAAGAACAGTCCTAAATGAAAATCACTGAGCAAAACACAGCTATTAGAGGTTTAGCGCGTGGCAAGACACCATGAAGAGTGTTCGCTGTGAGAGGAGGAGGAGGCGGCGGAGGAGGAGGGAGGCACTAGAAGGGTGTTCAACTAGATTGCTATTGAGAGGCTTTTTAGATGATGGCAAGAGACAAGGGACAGAAAGGTGAAATGTGTGCACCATTAGCGTAAGGCCTTGCTTTGTCATTATCTTTGCATTAATCCTTTACAGGAGAGGCACACCTACATACAAGCATGCACACTACTATTCCCCGATCTGGCGTGCTACATCCTGCCGCTTCTTCTTCCTCTCCTGCCGCCTGAGCTCTTGTCATGTCATCCTGTAAATATCCCGGGCAGATAAACCGGCCGTAAAGATGAAGCCATCATCTCAACATAATCTGAGACAGATATACCACAGCCTCTGACAGCAGGCTCGATGTCCTTATCTGTGCAGGATGCTTCCTCCCAACAGTGCACGTCCTAATACAGCACCTCCTCTTATCTCGGCACCTCTATCTCCTTTCTGTGAGTCTTTCTTTATTAGAAAAAAGAAAGAAAAAATAAATACACATGTAGTGCCTCTGCGCTCCTCTCTCCATCTGGATGTACTGCTTACAGGAAATAGTGTTTTGTGTCGCTGGACAAACGGTACAGAAGCTCTTCTTGCATGAGAGGAAACAGCTTCCAGGAGCGCGGGAATATATTCCTAGGAAACATACAACCCTTTCTTATTTCGTTTCAAATGCATCAAAGCCAGCAGGAAATCAGGATGGCTTCCAAGTTAATTAAATTGCCTTTGATTAAAAATTGAGCACGGGGATGCAATTATGTATTACAAAATGCCTAATGCCATTCCTTCCACCTTGAAGGTGGAGCGGAGGGGTTGGACATAATGAGACAGGGATGGGTGGAAGGAAAGATGGACGTCTTAAAAATGCTTATGGATGGATGGATGGATGGATGGATGGATGGAGGGATGGATGGATGGATGGATGGATGGATGGATGGATGGATAGATAGATAGATAGATAGATAGATAGATAGATAGATAGATAGATAGATAGATAGATAGATAGATAGATAGATATTCTCTGCTCAGCGATTCCCACAAGGAAGAGAAATCTCATTCTCCATGCACCGTACCGAGAAATAAAACACGAAGGCATGATCAAATGTGCAGAAGATTTAAACCGAATCTCTCAACACAAGTGTAAACATGCATCATTGAATTCCCATATAAGCCATATAAGAGGACAACTGAACTGTTTTCTAATCTCCATCTCCACGAGCAGAGGTGGATTACACATGTGTGCGTCTGTGTAAGTGGGAAGGCGAGATGATGAATTTCCCCCCGTACGGCATAAAAAAAGATGATCCTTAATCTGCACCATTCATTCAGCTTTCAAACGAACAACATCAGTGAAGCGCTGCCACCATCAGTCGGCTCACACAGAGCTGCATGAATGAGTAGCGTGCAGGGCCGCATATTGACCAAATAATCACATTATGTTACACAATCGCGGGCACTACGAACGTACAGCGAGCCGATTTGCGCCTTTGAAATGTGATATTGTGAGACAGTATGGGCACGAGTTTAAAAACGAAATAGCACGCCGCGTGTGATTTGCACATATTGAATTAATCTGTGATTTTCGCTGGGATTTGATTTTACAGGTCAAGGCGGGACCCCTCTATAAGCCCTCAGTTCCTATTAGAGAAACAGTTACTGCATAAGAACTTGAATTTGCATATACAGCTTTTAAAAAATAAGCAATTTAAATACTTCATATTGTCTTGTTTTAAGTGTTTTTTTTCTCTTCGCTCTTGTCTATGGAAAGTAGTCTACAGTAATGCTAGAGACTCTGAGGCAGTGCGTGCTACATGCTAACAGATACATATCACACACAACATCTTAGTTTAGCATGCTAATATTTGTGGCTAATTAGCACTAATTAGCAACATTTTTTTTTTTTAGCTCTCTATGTAAAGTATTCTACAGTAATGCTAGAGACTCTGTGAGGCAGTGCGTGCTACATGCTAACAGCTACATATCATGCACAACATCTTAGTTTA
>NW_007580852.1:1653-3565 GCF_000690725.1 Stegastes partitus | reverse complement strand
AACTCAACATCAAATATGAGCACTTGAGTTGGTATCTTGTTCTTATAAACTTATCGTACATGTATTGAAATCTCAGATTTGAAAGCAAAAATTAACTAAACAAATACAGTGGTGTAAAGAGTACATTGTGTTCCTCTGAAATGGGGCAAAGATAAAATATAACTGAAACATGACCTCATGTGAATACAGTCACACTGTAGTAATGTAATCCTGATGACAAGGAAATATCACAGAAATATTTACAACAGCACAATAACATTAGAACTGAATTGATACCCAAAGAACCTGGTGTCTTCTAAAGGCTCTGGTAACTGAGGCACGAAACTGAAATTATGCAGACTGAAAAACTTGTGATGGTTGTTTTTCATCAAAAAGATTAAAACCATTTTCATAAATTCTGGTATAAAATTTGCTACGTTTTAATCTGTACTCAGAACCACTCAAATTAGAGGACAGAAAACATAAATCATGAAAAAGACCATTTTAGAACAGTACAATAACATTAGAAGTCTATGGATTTCTTCTTGTATAGAGTGACTCGTGTATAGTAAAGCTATTTACCTTAGCTGTGAGATATAAGGCAGACACTGCAGGAAACTCCTCACTTCACTCTCTTCATCTGAGCAGCCTGTCAGTTTAATTTTTTTCTTTGTCTCTGATTGGAGTTTCAGCACTTCCAGGAGGATGGAGGTCTTTCTCTCTGATAGATCTATGAACCAGACTGCAGGATTTGACTGGAAAACTGGCTGTAATGATGGAAGGACACTCAAACCTGTTTTAGTTTCACAGTTCTTCACATGGGAGAACATGTCCATCAGGGAATTACACTCATCTTCCATGGTATCATCGTCAAGGCCATCTATGTACATGTCACTTAAAGATAATGTTAGATCATTGCACGCTGATGATAGCAGCTCCAGTATCTTCTCTCCTGTCTGTTGTTCTCTCTCTGCTGCTGCACAGAACAGATTCCCCAAGAAACTGGTTTCTTCATCAAGACTTGATTTCTGAAAGGAAAAACTGCAAAAGAAAATATTTTGTGATGATTTGATCTCAGCTGCACAAATACAACCACACATAGAAATGATACCCATTGTATCTGTGCATTTATAGATGATTAAATTGTTATTATTTTAGCTCCTTACATATGAAAAATAATTATACACATTTAATTTAAAGATGATTAATTTGTGTATGTTGTATTTTTTATTGGGGAGGTATTAACATGGCTGCCATATTGTCACAGAGATACAGCATTATTATGATTCACATCATTATCTTATTTTATTTCATTATTCTCTTTCAGTCAGATGATTGCCACAGGTTTCAAAGTGTTGCAGTTAAATATTTAACATAAAAAAAAAAAAAAAAAGTTTTCCCATTCTTCTTTTAGCTAAATTTAATGAGTCAGTGACCTTTACTAAATTCTCTCAACATTATCTTAGTGCTGTTCAGTCGACTAAAAACATGAGAGTTGTTTAAAACAAGATGTAAGTAAGAACCTGAAAATACTGCACCTACCTACCTATTGTAAAATGAGCAGTGTTTTTCTCTGAAATGGGGCAGATATAAATATATAACTGGAATATTATGCCCATTGAATAAAGCTAAAATGCAAAAGTTGAATACTGATGACAAAGAAATATCACAAGAATATTTAAAACAGTACAATAAACTTTCGGAATTCTGCTTGTATAGAGTGAATCATGTAAAGTACAAGTCATTTACCTGAGGTGTAAGATATAAGGCAGACACTGCAGGAACGTCCTCACTTCACTCTCTTCATCTGAGCAGCCTGTCAGATACACTACTTTCTTCTCTGATTGGAGTTTCAGCACTTCCAGGAGGATGGAGGACTTTCTCTCTGAGAGATCTATGGACCAGACTTCAGGAGTTGACTTGATAACTGGCT
>NW_007580852.1:0-1130 GCF_000690725.1 Stegastes partitus | reverse complement strand
TTTTTATTACTGTCTTAATTTGCCTTTCTGAATTTTGACTTATTTCCCTTCTGATGTTTCCTCATTGGAATCACTTTTATAGTCGTGTTTTCTCAGTTTCTCTCTTGCTCCTGTTTTATATTCCCTCATTTATAACATCGTGTATAGGAGGGAACTGTGTGGAAGATTTTCATTTCATTCAAAGTATAATTCACTTACCTGAGCTGTGAGATATAAGGCAGACACTGCAGGAACGTCCTCACTTCACTCTCTTCATCTGAGCAGCCTGTCAGATACACTACTTTCTCCTCTGATTGGAGTTTGAGCACTTCCAGGAGGATGGAGGACTTCCTCTGTGAGAGATCTATGAACCAGACTGCAGGATTTGACTGGAAAACTGACTGTAATGATGGAAGGACACTCAAACCTGTTTTAGTCTCACAGTCTTTCACATGGGAGAACATGTCCAGCATGGAATTACATTTATCTTCCATAATATCATCGTCAAAGTCATCTATGAACAGTTCACTTAAAGTTAATGTTTCATCATTGCACATTGATGATAGCAGGTCCAGTATCTTCTCTCCTGTCTGCTTTTCTTTCTCTGCTGCTGCACAGAACAGGTTCCCCAAGAATCTAGTTTGTTCATCAAGATCTGATGTCAGAGGAACAAAACTGGAACAAAAAGAATAAAACATTTTGTGATGATTTGATTTCAGCTGCATTAATACAACCTCCACTTTGTCTGTGCAATAATGGAATATTGGCTTTGAGAGAAGTGCAAAAAATATAAAATTTAGTCCTGAGGGCCAAACCTAGAAAATACAGAACTAATTAAAGCTGCAAGCAGTGTTGGATGGGTCCTCGCACTTCCGCGCATCAGGGTTGTGGCAGAAATGCGTTCCTGGGCAAAGTGACAATCACCTAACCGTAACCCTTTCCTCATAAAACAGTAAATGCGGTTAAGCACGACAGTTGTGCAGAATGCTGTCCTTGCGCCGTTTGTCCACGAGATGGAGCTCTGACTCCATTCAATCCTCAGGCCTCACTGTGTTTTTCAGTCGTGCAGGAACAAGCTGCAGCCAGAGCATAGACTGTATAAAAGATGGACGTAGCTACCGTGACGTCACCCGTTGGTTTCTGCACTGAGA
>NW_007580851.1:841-3061 GCF_000690725.1 Stegastes partitus | reverse complement strand
TGTCTGTCTCTAAGTGTAGCCCTGTGATAGACTGGTTACCTGTCCAGGTGAACCTGCCTTCACCCTGAGTCAGCTGGGATAGGCTCCGCCCCCCAGTGAGGATGAAGGTGTAGAGATGATGGATGGATGATAATTTGGATGCAGACCTGAGGAGGTCAGAGGTCAGGTGCTGGCCTGGGTTTTGCTGCAGATCTTCTATGATCCTGCTGGACCTCCCTGGAGCTCCTCCTCCTGCAGAGCATCATGTCAACGGTGCATCCTCTGGAAACATCGTCGACAGCCCTGCAGCCGTCGCATTCTCAGACAGATTCCTCCTGAAGGTGAGGGAGAAGCTGCCTCGTCTTCATCGCCTGGTCGTGAACACGTTTCCTTCAGTCCTCAGCAGAGTTTAATTCTTTTGCTGTCTTCTGGGAGAGTTGATGAACGCTTTATTCATCCTGTCGGGGAGATTAAAGGCGTCCAGTAGCTCACACAGCGGACAGACGAACAACGTACGGAGGAATAAAGCGCCTCAAAATGCTGGTGTCTGCAGAAATGGGCAAAAACGGTTAGCATGTACAATAAGGTGCTAAATGGTTTTGACTGTTATTGAAGCACAGAATACAAAAAGAGACTCTGAAGCTTTAAAACCAGCACAGAACGGTGTTACTGGTTTTACTGGTTTTACTGATGATGCCACGCTGACTGACTTCATAAGTTCTGAACGGTTTCATGTTTTTATTGTTCTGCTCCTGCACAGATGCTAACAGATGCTAATCAGCTGCTAGCTCTGGTGCAGTTAAGTTTAGTTTGATGTTCCTGCAAAAATGCACCAATGAACAAGTTCTGAGGTCAAACTTCTAAAGTTTTGCTGTCGTTTCTTTACATTTCCACACACCAAGAAAACGGAGGAGAGGCTTCGAACGTGGAGTGAAATGATCTGTTTTAACCCAAACCTTAATATTTATTGAGTAATTTAAATGCATAAACTTAAAGCTCCAAACCTGAAAGCATCTAACTCTGTTTATTTCAAGCTGAACTTCACAGGCCACACTTCTTGCTGTAAGATTATCCCAAAGCAATAACGAAGTTAAAGTGAGAAAACAGGATGATGGTAAAGTTTTGGGATGAACGACGTCCTGCATGGCTGCTTTTATTCACAGATTATAACAAATGTGCTGATTAAATGCATATTTAGTGCATTTTTCAGGCCTCAGATGCTCAAATTCTCCCTTAAATTGGGGATTTTCCGTTTTTTTAGTGCATGAAACCAGCAGCACACGTCCACGGCAGCTCGATGCCATCCATCCCAGAGCAGCGGTCGCTAACCCTTCGTGGACAGCAGTGGAGACTTCATCCAGCTTCTGCCTCCTCCGAGCATCAGGTCGCTCCTCCGGCGAGCAGCGACGCCTCGCCGACGCGCTCCACTAAACGAAGCCGACGCGCTTGGACCCAGATCGTGATACAATTTAAACGAGCATCAGTCACCTTCAGCGCTAATGTGGAGCCTGTTCATGCAGCCGGATGCTTTATGAACTAAATATTTCACCTCCAGTCTCATTACGTTGTGTTTAACTTTGGGCCCGGAGTTGCTCTGATAAATTCCTCGGCGGAGGAGAAGCCGGCGGCGGCGGCGGCGGCGGCGCTCCGTCCATTCATCCTGCAGGAGGCCTTTCAGCTTCCTCCACCTCGGCTGCCGCTAATTCCTCACATCTGTCCTTTCCTCTGACATTTGCACAAATGCTAAAGGGCCCGGGCTGTTTGCCTTCCGCCGTGATGGAGGACGACGAGTCTGGCAGCCGGTGAGAGCCGCACATATGAATTCAGCCGGTTTCCTTCCACGTGCTTGGCGAGGGCCCGGGGATGAAATCCATCTCTCTGTGATGAGACAATGATTTGCTGAGCTCCATTGTGGCGGCAGAGAGGCGGCAGAGGGCCGAATTTGCATCTAAATGCACGAGGAAATGATTCCGCCGCAACAGAGAGGCGGCGGCGGCTCTTCTTTAGCTCGTCTGTTTGCTCGGCAGCCGCAACACACACACACACTGTTACACACACACACACACACACTATAAGACAAAGACACACACAGTAGCACACACAAACTGTTAGACACACACACCGACAGAGACACACACACACACACACAGTAACACACACACTGTTACACACACACACACACACACACACACACACTATAAGACAAAGACACACACAGTAGCACACACTGTAACACACACA
>NW_007580851.1:0-825 GCF_000690725.1 Stegastes partitus | reverse complement strand
ACACACACACACACACACACTATAAGACAAAGACACACACAGTAGCACACACAGTAACACACACACTACAACACACAAACTCACACACACCGACAGAGACACACACACACACACTGTAACACACACACACACACACACACACACCGACAGAGACACACTCAGCTCAGTCAGAGTGAATCATCTCCATTTCAGATTCCCATCCAGCCGCCGGTGACGCTGTTGGAGCTCCGACCACAAACAGATGCTGCAGATGTTGGTTTGGTTTCATCATTTTCTCTTCATCGAGTCCGTCGCTCGTCTCTCTGACGAGTTTAGGCTCAAACCTCTGAACTCTGTGATGCAGCGCTCGAGCTACAAAACAACAAAAACTCAAGCGATGAGAAGTAATTTTTAGCGTTCTTGGACTAAACTGCTGCCAAAGATCCGGTTCTGTATCAGAAACTCAGAAACCAAACTGCAGCTTCATTAAGTTTTGAGGGAAACGTGGTTTTATTCTGAAGTGACGTCGGAGCAAAGCGTCGTCAAACACCAAAACTCCACCGTCAGGGTGAATAGACATCATAGTTTGGTCGCCACGAGTTCTGCTCCTGGAGATGAAGTTCTGCAGGCTGAACATTTCCACCTTAAAAAGAACCAATAACAAACCTCAGGAGCTTTCTGCCTCATTATTCTCCAGAATCAGCTGTTGTTCCTGCAGTGTTTGAGCAGGTGAGCTGGTGTGCTCCAGCTGCAGCCATCTGCACATTCAAAATAAAGCAGCAGTGTTTGGTTTCATCTAAGACAGTTTAAGGCTTATTTTCATGCACAAAATGACTAAATATGTAA
>NW_007580850.1:0-3053 GCF_000690725.1 Stegastes partitus | reverse complement strand
GTTGCGTCATTTAATAATAACATCAATGAGTTAATCACAATTAGCTGAATTATTTAGATGTACAACAGCTTCATTATGTGTCACGGCTGCACGTTTGTTATTTCTAATTGTAAAACTGTAAATAATTTACATTATTTCAGATTTAAATTCTGTATTTACTTTGTTTTTATTGTGTTGTAAAGAACTTCAAACTGACCCGAGTATGAAATGCGCTGCGCTGTTAAAAAAAATAAAATAAAAATGTAACTGTAATTTAAAAAATAATTTCCTGTTATTTCTCTGTTATGTAACAGTGAGTGAAATTGCACAAAAAAAACCTGTAAAAATAAAAATAAATAAATAAAATTAAATTTTAAAAAAGGCCTAAAATGTAAATAATCTTTGTGATGTTTCAAAAATTATTATTATTATTTTTTTTTTTACAAATTTACAAGTTTTTACAATAGTAATTTTACTTTTTTTTTATCAGCAAAAGATGTATTTTTTTGCAGATATTTTAAGTTTGTTTTAATGCTACATTCTTCCTTTTTTTTTTTTTTTTACCGCTGTCAGATCATTTTATTTTCCTTTTTATTTTACAATGTATTGAAATAAAGCTAAAAAAAAACAAACTTTGTTTTTAAATAATATGTGACTAATCTTGGATCCAGCCTGTTATATAATAATAATATTATTAATAATAACAATAATTATTATTATTATTATTATTATTATAATAAGAACAATAATAATAACAATTATTGTTATTATTATTATTGTAATTATAGCTACAATTACAGGTCTTTAACCTTTGCAGCAGGAACCATTCGGAGCTCCAAAGGTACTTCAGGGTTCCTCTTCCTCTTCTTGCATCGTCGAGGCCTCAGACCTGCTGAGTTCTCACGTGACGCTGCGATCATGTAACGCTCCGTGTTTGCACCAGCAGGAAGAACCACACGAGATCCAGCCGAGTCCATTCAGACGGCGCTGCTCTTGTTTTCAGCCAACACAAAGCTGCGCCGCAGATCCAGCGGGTTATTTCAGTCCTTCCTTTCACAGGCAGGAAATGGAATAATAACAGAGGAGGGAGAAAATCACCGGGTGACCCTCAGACAGCAGAACCAACAGGAGGCTTGTAGGTTTCTCTGAACTGTTTTAATGAGAGGACAGAACCGGGCTCTGCTCTCACTGAGCAAACAGCAAACTTCACTCACAGCATCAGAGGAAGCTGTGCTGAAATCCACATGTGCAACTTTCCTGTTTCAAACAGACGGAAACAGATGCAGCAGCTCCGTTCTCAGGCTGCTGCAGGAAAAGCCCGTTCCTGTGTCCACCTGAGAAACGCTGCAGGTGCTTTTACCTGCCGACAGGAAGGATCCAGGCAGCAGTCTGAGCAGGAAAACACACATTTAGGCCTGATTTAGTGCAGCCAGTGTTCACATTATCCCAGAATATTATCAAATATTGTAAAATCTGAAGCTTTTTTTTGGAACTAAAAACAAGAATGATGCTAAATTCAGACAGAAGTCAGGAAACATGGTGCTCACCGTCCGACAAGAGAACTCTGGTTCACTGAGCACCGTTTGGATCGATGCAGCAGCTCAGAACACTGCTGAAAACGTCACACTGAAGCCCTGAGACGGTTTAAACCTGTTCTTTTGTTTTGCATTAAGTTAATCGTTTCTGTTTGGTTTCTTTAAATAAATATTCTTATAGTTGTAGGTGTTGTAGTGACTTTTCAACTCTGGATCATAAAGATTGAAATCACATTAATATTGATGATATTTGTCAGTAATTCACAATTTGTGCATCTTAAAACAAGAAAATGTCTAAATTTACAGCCAGCTACAGTAATGTTAATGCAGAAGCAACTTTTTACGCCATTTAACCATAAAAATTACACATTTATTACAAATCAGCAGCAACAACAACAAAAAAGAAATCATTATTTTAAAGATATTTGACTGTTTCTTTACTATTTTACGGCCAGATTTTCTGCATTTATTTTTATTGTTTTACAGTCTAATCAAACAAAGCTGCTTTGCCCAAATATACAATTTATTATAAATATAATATAAATGCAAAAGTAGCAGCACCATACATACAGTATGATATTAAAAGCACTGAAATCAAGTCTACAGGAATTAACTGTTTGAGTAAATTACATTTTCAACGTTGTAAAAATACAGTGAAATACTGGCGCCCACAGCTTCCAGGTGTTTTCAGTGAATGTGAAGCTCTGAGCTGCTGTCAGACTTTTATGGACGATCTTATCTCAGCGTTTTATCGCCGGAGCTCTGAAGCCTTTTTGACCTTTTCAGTGAAGCTCCTGAACACGGTGACACATTTACCACCAGACTTCTGCAGCCGGATCATTGATCACTAATCAGATCTGGATTTTCCATCGGCGGCCTCGGACCGGTACTGTCACTGATCCGACCTCGTGCTCGGATCGATCCCACCGCGGTCCGTCGTGTGCGGCTGCCAGGATGAGGTCATGTGGCATCCAGAGGTATCTCACTGATAAGCAGCTAGTCGATGCACAGCCGAACCGCTCTCACTGCTGGAATGAACGGTAAATGGACCGTACTTATACATCTCCTTTCTGCCTCAATGGTCCTCAAAGTGCTTTACAGTGTTTCTCATTCACCTGTTCACACACATTCATACACCAACGGTGACAGAACTGCCATGCAAGCTGCTGCCTGATCAACCTTTGATCAGAGGACAACCACTCTACACCTGAACCACCCATAAGTGAAGATAATGGAGCCGTAGAAGAGATTATATGAAGGTTCCTCCCATAAAACCAGACACTGGTACCAACAGGGCGGTGCTGCTGGTGGAGCAGCATGCCTTTGAAATATAGACAAAATATATTTTTAAAAACTCTATTTTGGGGCATTTTATAGGAAACAATGATCAGTAAAATAAGTTTTAGTTCCACTACGGCACTGGAAAGTATCATAGAGGAGTTGAGTCAAATCAACTCATCTTTCCTAGTTTGCGTAATGTAAATATATGAGTTAAAACAACCAGTAGAATGAATGAACAAATGAGAGTTCACTCTACTA
>NW_007580849.1:5315-6443 GCF_000690725.1 Stegastes partitus | reverse complement strand
CAAATCAGCATAAAACCAAGTTAGAAACCTGACAAAAATCAGACCAGAACCAGGCGACACCAAAGTCCAAAACTAGTCCAGAACCAAGTCAGAACCCAGCCTGAAGTGAAGCCCCGTCAGCTGACACCAGTCTAGAAGTTAAACAGAAGAAAACGTCTGAAGGTGATCAATAGATCAGCTGATCAATCAGTGTCAACGTAGATCAAACATTCCAGCAACATTCAGATCGAAACAGGAAACATGAAGACCCATAAGAAACGTTCTTCACAACGTCCACAAACAGAAACGTCTTCATCCAGAAGACCATCTGGGGAACCAGAACCATGTGTTGGTACCAAACTGATCAATACTAATGAGTTTAACTAAAGGTTCTGAGTCCAAACGTCCTGATTGTGTTAAAGGTTGAACAAAGGTCGGACAGAAACAAGCGGCGCCGTTAAAGCGACAGAACCTCCATCACTCAGCTGCTGCGACGGCGTCATCAGAGCATCCGTCACGCCAGCACCAGAACCTCGTCCATCACGCCTCCGCTGTTTGTTCTGCGCTTCTCATTTACACTCCGGCTAACGACCCGCGGGTCGTCCTTCATGCAACAGACCGCTTTATTATTCCGGCAAGATCGTTAGCGAAGGATCTCACTCACGCCCGTTAGGCAGCAGGAGGACGAGCTCCTGCTGAGAACATGCAAATGTGTTCCTCAGCGGTCCGGTTCTGCATTAATAAGCTCTGAAAATAGAACCTCTCGCCCGCAGTCCATCCGTCTCCGTCGGCGACACCGGCGCCGTGAGTCAGCCGGTTCACTTTACGACACAGTTTCCTGCTGACCTGGTTTCTGAACCCACGTCCCCGAGAACCTGATACACGGAACCGTTCGCTGCAGTGACGGGTTCCGACCCAGAACACGCAGCCGAAATGTGGGTCAGTAGGGTTTCAGCAAACAGAAGTCCACTAGCAACAGACAACGGTGTTCTGGTGATGGTGAGCGGTTCTGATGGACGCTGACGAGGTTTACGGGCCCTGCAGGTGGTTCTACTGCACCGTATGAAGATCTTATGGAGAAACTGGAGGTTCTTGTGATTGTTGAGAAGGTTATAGAGGTTCTGCATGTGGTTCTAGTGGTCAGTTAGA
>NW_007580849.1:0-1925 GCF_000690725.1 Stegastes partitus | reverse complement strand
TTGACGGCAGAAAAACGAGTTTATCAATCAAAGTGAATGAACACTGAGCTGATGGATGAATCCTCGTCTCCACCTTGTTGTTGCCCCGCTTTGGTCTTTTTATGTCTCATTCTGCTCATTTTGTGGTAATTTATGCCCCACGTTGGGTATTTAGTGTCTTTCTGGGTTCATTTTGTTCATCATTCTTGTCTTTTTAGCCTCATTCTGGTCATTTTTAATTCATTTGTGCCTCATTTTTGGCATTTTGCACCTCAATGTGGTCACTTTGGGCCTCATTTGTGTTATTTGTTGGATTATTTTGTGTTTCCTTTCTGTCGTTTTATGACACGTTTGAACGTTTTGTGTCTCATTTGTGTTATTTTGTGGGTCACTGTGGTTATCTTATGGCTCATTTTTACATTTTCTGCCACAGTTTGGTGGCTTTATGACCTCGTGGCGGCTGAGCTGCACCGGTTCCGGGCCGACCCGACATCGACCCTGGTACCTGCAGACACGTCGAGCATTTCTTCAGCGCTCAGCGTCTTCAAACCAAACGAGCTCCAGAAACCGTGAAGAAGCTGCTGGCAGGAGGAGGAGGAGGAGGAGGAGCGTCTCTGATAGAACAATGACAGAAGAAGCAGAAGAACGAAGCTAAAGGCCGCCGATTCCATTCATCTATTTTTAAACACGTCACAGTGACGGATTGAAGCTGTCAGTCAGCATCCATCATCCTCCACCACACATCCACCGCCTCTGTGAGGACATCCATGAACATGATAGCACACCTCTGAGCCTGAGCCTGAGCCTGAGCCTGAGCCTGAACCTGAGCCTGAACCTGAACCTGAACCTGACCCCACATCTGAACCCTCAAACCGCCCTCTGAAGTTTGTACCAAAGTGAGGACCAGAAACGTCCTCACAAGGTGTGGAACTCTGATCAGTCCTCACAAGCATAGATGCACACACACACACACACACACACACACACACACACACACACACACACTCTCTGATCTGAATGCATGAAAACGCGTGAAGACGCACAAACGGCTGATTTGTTCGACCTCCGACCTCCGAACGACACGCTGATTGGAAACACATCCATCACACACACACACACACACACACACACACACACACACACGGCGGTGAAAGCAGCCAATCACGGCCCACCGTTAAACAAACAGCCTCATTGCGGCAGAAACGCTGAAGAACCTCCTTTAAAGATGTAGAAGAGTTCAGTTCAGTCGTCACATCAGGTTCTTTGTTCTATTTATAGTCCTGAAGAACCAGCAGGAACCAGGAGTTCTGCAGCAGAACCCACAGAGTTCTGATCTGAACATTAAAACTCATCCAAAACATCTAAATCCAGAGTTCTGATCTGAACATCATGACTCCTAAATATGCCGAAAACCACTTTAAAACCGGTCCAAAACCAAATCAGACTCAAGTCCTAAACCGGGAACAAAACCAGTTCAAAAATATTCCAAGACTGCTCGTTAAACCAGTCCAAAACCAGTCCAAAACCAGTCTGAAACTAGTCTGAAACCAGTCCAAAACCAGTCCAAAACCAGACTAAAACCAGTCCAAAACCAGTCTAAAACCAGTCTAAAACCAGTCTGAAACCATTTTAAAACCAGTCTGAAACCAGTCTAAACCCAGTCTGAAATCATTTTAAAACCAGTCTGAAACACAGTCAGAAACATCCACAAATCAATTCAGAAAACAAGTCAAACACCAGGTCTAAACCAAGTCAGAAACCGGTCCAGAACCAGGAGAGAAACCACCTGTCCAAAACCAGTCCAAAACAATGGTAGGAAGTCCTAAACTAGTCCTAAACCAAGGAGGAAACCTGTCCAAGACCACCTGCTAAACCAACCTCAAACCAGTCCAGAACCAAGTCCAAAACAAAGGTAGAAACCAGTCCAGAACCAAGTCCAAAACAAA
>NW_007580848.1:0-3054 GCF_000690725.1 Stegastes partitus | reverse complement strand
TGTATGCACATTGCAGAACGTCGAACTTGAACGTGCGCGTGCCAGTCGTAGGCGGATATTACACGAGAGCAAGGACACATGGTCACCATTGGGCTCCATGGCGAGGGGCGTGGCACATTCGTTTGGATGTATAGCACGTGAGTTACCGCGAGGTCGATTTGTGTACGTGTTGCGGACAGTTTGATTTTGTGTGGAATTTGCTGGTGAATCTGTGAAGCTAAGACTGGACTGCACTGACTCTCCGGTTCGGCTGCTCCACCCTTTAAAGCGTGGTACGTTTCTGGGTTGTGTTTTACTGGCTCTGACTATTATACAGCAGGTATAACATAGCTGCAATGTTTAACGATAAAAAAGCATCATACTAAACCAAAAATATTACCCAACAGTAATCACTACAACTAATACAGTGTTTTAGTTGCTTGTGATTGTATCAGCTTCAGGGTTTAATGTATTTTTGGGGGGGATGCTCATCGTACATGCTACAATACTGTAAGCACACAGCGCCGAGGGTCAGTACCCTGCTGCTTTTCATTATTGAAGCAAAAGGCTATTTTAATACCAGCTGGGCATGTGACAAAAAGCAGTTTTCCCATTAGTTACTAAACCCAAAGAACTACCAAACTGCACTGATGACAGGGCACATCAGGCCCAAGTGCTACCAGCCCTGTTCAGTCCAGTTGGTCACTTCGATAAGCATTTGCAGAAGCATGAAGTTGGCTATAAAGCTCTTGGCAGTGGAACGCTGCAGAAAAAATCTATTTAAATTCCAAAAGAAAAAGGAGGAGTCTGAAAAGGGCTACACAGCTGTTTCAAGGAGTCCCATCAGATCCAAGGTAAACCTCCAATTTTTATGACACCGCTGGGCAAAACTAACATCCATGGGAGAGTGGTGCAATGGAAACAAACACTAACCCCTAAAAACACTACGTTTTATCTCTTGATAGTCTGGACTTGAACTCCACGGAGATGCCGTGGTGGGATCTAAAAAGAGCTCACAAACCCTCCAACATGGCTGCACTAAAGCAGCTCTGCAAAGAAGAGTGGGCTGAAATGTAAAGAATTATCTGTAAGCCGGCTGCCTTCTTCTCTTCCTGTTGATCTCACAACAGACCTGTTTGTTTACATCTTTAACAGTCAGTCTGCCACCAAATAGTTTGCCCTTCACTACAATTACACTTCTCTGGGTAACTGTGGACCATTCTAGGCTTTACTGCACCTCACAGCCCTAAAAGTGTTTAAAGCCCAGGGATAACAAGTGTTTCTGATGTTCCTCTCCTCCACACAGGTACAAGGGATATGATGACTCAGTACCAGTACTGACATACACATACTCAAACACATAATGGCTAGGATTACCTTCTCCTTGAGGGAATTCACATAAAGATCACTGTTTGCAAAGTAGATGGAAGAGTTGGAGTGGAAAACCTTAATCCCCTCATATTCAGCCGCCTGGGAACAAACCACAAATCACAGACATTCAGGCCAGAAGACACGGTGAGAAAACTTCATCCTGGCTTTAGACTCAAGTGTTTTGTCTTTTCACAGACTCACCTCCTCGTAATCATCCACGTCATAGTACAGCCCGGTGCTGGAAACGTGGCCCAGGATGGAACTTTTAGGGCTGGAAGACAAGGAGATATCTTAGAAACACATGCTTCTCCACACCTCATTAAAATACGTTTATACTAAATTCCTCTGTTGTCAAGCTTCCAGACCTGCTCCTACAAACTTTCTTCCACGCTACACAAGGTGGCATTACGTTTATTAGGTGAATAGAGAGATAATAATTTGGTGATGACAAAGATAAGCATACATAGGAAGTACCTCTGCGTCCTGTAGATGACTGTTAGAATGGCGAATGAGATGGCCACCAAGAGGCCATAATCCAAACCCAATATCAGAGATGGTACGAAGGCTACCAGCCAGATGGCCTGAGAGAGAAAAGGAAAGAAACGAAAATACAGCGACATGAAGCAGTGTAACCAGAGAAGGACACTAAAAGCAACATCCTCTCATTCTTCTATGAGATGGAAAGCAAAGGCTCATTACATCTCATTTGTTTTCAGCGATGGGCAAAAGAAATCTAATTTAATCCGACTGTCATCTATTGATGTTTTAAAATAATATATTAGGCACCTTAAAAGCTCAAATTAGATTACGCAGACTTCCTGTTGTGTTGAAAAAACAGGAAAATGAAGATGATAACCTTACATCACATTATGTTTAACTGCACAAAAATAAATAATACTGAAATAAATATACTAAATATGAGGCATTTTTATATTGCTGATTCCTACCTCCTCCTTGATAAGTCCTGTTTTAGTAATTTAACTCAAAAGGCTCTCTGTCTTAGTGCCTATCTCCATAATACAGGTCACTGTGTTGTCTTTCAGGGTTTTCAGACCGACTGTTCAATTGTTGAAAAAGGTGTTCCACAGGGGTCCACCTTAGGACCTCCTCTGTTTCATTTTAATACACAATCTACCTCAAATATGCTCAAATTGCTATTCACACTTCCAACTCTGATATTTTACAATTCTTCACAGTTCATTTTGAACATGATTCAAACTGGTTCATTACAACAAACTTGCACTGAATAACAAAGAGTCATGCACCACGGTGTTTGGTACGCGACATAATCCCTCGTATCTCTTTGATTTTATGATTTCTTTTGACAATTGATCACTCCTTAAAAAGCTGATTGGTTCAAAAATTTTGGATTTTATTTTGACCATTGTAGAAACCAATAATGTAATAACAGCCGATAACACAACAATGGCCAATAATGCAATAAATTTGCCATTTATTAAAATGTAATAGGCCAATAACGTAATAAAAGTCCTGAACTGATAAGGTAATATCTTTTGGCCAATAACATAATATTACATTATTGGCCAAAAGATATTACGTTATCAGTTCAGGACTTTTATGACATTATTGGCCAATTATTAGGTTATTGGCTTCTACAACCATGAACTAACCTTTAAGTCCACATTAATATCATTACACAAAAACACATGGTTGAGTAAGCACACTGTATCACTCAAAAAATTA
>NW_007580847.1:1556-3219 GCF_000690725.1 Stegastes partitus | reverse complement strand
TTTAGATGATGAAATTTTGTTTCTGTGCATGGTAAAGACATTAAAGTCGGGTTGAAAGTTCATTCTTGACCTTCCAAACAGCTAAGTAAACTCCCACAAGGAAGGCTTTGTGAAAAAAGCTCCAGAATGGCTACACTGTAAAAATGAAAACTTAAAATTGTTTGCCTGAAAAAGATTTTTTGGTTAAGTCAACAAAAAATGTTCTGTTGTGCTGCAAACAACATCAAAGTAGTTATCTCAACTACCATTATTACGTTTGTTGTGTAAAGTTGGTCTCATTTCATAAGTTAGGTTGGCAAAACTTAAAATCATAAGTTTGAGGCCAGAGCTTAATTTTTTGAGTAGGCTTCAGCAAAAAACGGGGTCTTCAACTCAAATCTGCAGGGGTTTACATCTCCAATTTCAAATTCCCACATGCAGGCGTTTGTACTGGTCTGGTATCCTGTGTGAATTTTATCTCCATTTAGGTGAGTATTTTATTTGATTAGTGTGTTGAAACTGCATCTGTACAATTTGTGATTGACTGTGAGTTGATTGCCGGTTATGTAACTTTCATTTTTTTCGTTGGTTTAATCAAGCACGGTCATTACCGATATGTTAGCCGACTTGAACTTTAGCTAGCTACCATGCAAGTGGGGAAACGAGGCACTGCTTTAAAGAAACACTCGCCAGGGTGATGCTTTTCACCTAAATTTAATAAAGAATTTCTTTTTTTATGACAGCGTGAATTGTTATTTGCCGGATTTAGCTTATCAGATGGTCTGCTTAAACAGGCTAGGCAGTGAATCAATAGAATTTGAGCAGGGTCTTACTATCTCTACAAGATGTTTATGCTATAATGTTCGACAGTATTAAGTGTTTAGACAGCTCCACCAATAAATCTGCACAGCACAGGTTGGTAATGATACCAGGACCTTTTCCCTCGCACAGTGCAGCGGGTTGGCACAGACGCACCGAGGTGGATCGGGTGCTTCGCTGGGCCCGTCAAGAGGCAGAGTTAGCCGGCTAACGCAGCAGCAGCTGCTGGCTCTTGTCATTTGTAATAAGAAGGTAAGTTAGCACTCAAAATTGTTTATTAAAGCTTTTTATAGAAGTAGTGAATTGTTAAGACACACTCAGACTGTAGGAAACAAAAGCTCTGCAAGAATTTTTCCTTTAGTCTGGCTCCGATTGCGCGGAAAAATCCGCACATATTTAAAATATATATTCGCACAATGGCTTCTCAAAACAAACTAATGCTTGCGAGGTTTTTCACAGTGCCGAAAACACATCAACTTGGATCACTTTTCGCTCTTTCCCCCTCCCTCTCCCGCACGCATCCGTGTGTGCTGTGACCATAGACTGTGCTGTAAGACTGTTTAACAAGCCGGTGACATACAGTCGTATAAACTGTACGTAGCGTCAGTTACGTTCTATCGCAACTTAAGCAGTGCATCCTGTTATGTCTGATCGACTGCTCATGTGTGTGTGCCCCACGTCCATGTGCATCGGAATGAGGGAGAGCAGCTGTCAGGTATCTTTTTGTCAGCTTCTCATCAGCTGACGTTCGTGCGAGCTGAAGCTTATGTACAGGCGCCAAACTCTTCCTGTAGCTCCACAGTGTTAAGTGTTAGTGGTTCCTCAACAGGTGGTCATTTGTTATGATGGGATCATTTCATTCTGA
>NW_007580847.1:0-1396 GCF_000690725.1 Stegastes partitus | reverse complement strand
AGGATAGGATAATAATTTAATTTTTAAAATCTGCACTAAATATTGTGCTGTAATACAATCAGTACAAACTAGAAATCCCAATATTACTCCTTATTCTGAAGATAATTATGCCAATTATCAGTCTGACATTAGAAACATTACTTTGTTGAAGTTGTGAAAAGTTAAGTATCAGGAAAAAAATACACTTGGCTGTGGTTTTCTTTGTCTTTCTTTTGTTTTTCTTTCTTTCTTTCTTTTTTATTTGTTTTATATTAGTCTTTCCTGAGCAAGACGGTTCAGCAGCTGCACAATACATTACATTTCCAAAATGATCATGATCATCATTCAGATGAATTGATAACATTACGTTTAATTCACCATGAAGGGGGTATTTCTTGCAGGACTTTTGTGTTGTACAGCACTAGTTTTTTTCAGTGTAACTCATAAATTAGCAAGTTTGTGTAGATGCATAACCTGAATAGAATAAGAACACTGTGCATTTTGTAGTAAAAAAACAAAACAAAACAAACTAAAAGTAATGAACTAATTTGCCTTTTAATTCTCATCCCAGTTATCCTATGAGATGCAAGTTCTGCAGTTTTGTCAGCTCAAGTCAAGAGGTTCTACTAAGACACCATCGACTAAGGCATAGAAGAGATGCTCACTGGCCCTGTGTCTACAGCGACTGTGTGTGCACCTTCAAAACCCACGGAGCATTAAAGTCGCACCTCACCAGAGCGCATTGCAGAACGGTAAAAAGAAAGGACACTTGCACCTTCATTTGTGAGTTATGTGATTTCAGAGAAAATTGTACTCAACAAACTTTTTTCACTCATCTTGGAAATCATTTGAAAAAAAAACATACTGTGCATTGCCCCTTCTTGGGCTGTGAGTTTAAAACTACCAATTTTAAAACCTTCAGTTCACATCGAAGTAGAAAGCACAAGAATGCAAAGGAAATAAGAACATGTTTAAGAGTGCATTCTGAAAATGAAGCATGTACCTCTGAGACTCATGCCAATGATCAACCAATAGATAACTTTGCTGGAGCTGAGACATCAGAAAGTGGTCCAAGTCAAGATTCAAGTGACAATTGTAGGGAGGAGTATATAGATACTGAGATTCTTGAACATAAAATTGCATCTCTTTTTCTGTGCATGCAAAGTGTATTGCATGTTTCTAAAAGTGCTTTGCAGAAAATTGTAGAAGAATTGAATGATATTCTGCACTTCTCTAAATTTCAGTCCCTTCAAACTGTCAAAGAGGTGCTTACTAAACATAGTGTTGAATTAGATGACTATGTTGTTGAAGAAATTAATAATGCAATATTAAAAAGAAATCCACTACTTGTCACTACTGAAGCAAAAGGTGCACTATCCACTGATCACAGGAGGAATCTATATTTTAAGGAGCACTT
>NW_007580846.1:2279-3282 GCF_000690725.1 Stegastes partitus | reverse complement strand
AAAAAAGACACTAAAGGACCACAAATAGACTGAAAATAACCACAAAGAGACACAAAAAGTCACAAATCAACCACAAAGAGACTTAAAACAACAACAAAAGTCAGAAAACTGCCACAAATAGACAGAGAATGACCACATGGTGACACAAAACAGCCTAAAAACAAGACACTAAAGGACCACAAAGACACACAAAAAGTCACAAATCAACCACAAAGAAATGTACGACAACCAAAAAAGTCACAAAACGGCCACAAATAGACAGAAAATGACCACAAAGAGACACAAAATGACCTAAAAAAAGACACTGAAGGACCGCAAAGAAACACAAAAAGTCATAAATCAACCACAAAGAGACACAAAACAACAACAGGATGACAGAAAGCAACCGCAACATGACAGAAATAGTTAGAAATCAAATACAAAAAGACACAAAATCACCACAGAAAGACGGGAAACAACCACAAAGAGTAATAATTACCAGAAAAAGTCACAAATCAATCACAAATAATCACAAAACACATTCTGAAGGACAAACATTAGCCACAGAAACTCTTTTTTTTTTTTTTTTTTCTAGACGGGCTTTGGGTTAAAAAAAAATCACCGTTTGTTGGAGCCAGAAACCGTAAAAACAGAAAACATGGTCGGATTTTCAGCTTTCCGACTGTCCCTGAACTACTCATCCGTTACGTTCAACTCCGAATCAGGAAAATTAACGAAACATTTTTCTTCCTTTCAGGCAAACTGCGGCGCCGTCAGTTCTACTCCCAGCCGCTGGAGAACAGCCGGGTGCTGACGCAGGGCTCCACCTTCACCTACCAGGACGTCCTGGACCAGCTGCTCGTCTACACGCCGGAAACCGTGAGCGGCGGCGTGGACGAGATGGGCTTCACCCTCACCGACGGCATCTACACCCACACCGGCCGCCTGGAGTTCACCATGGACGTCCGGCGCAGCGAAGGGCCGAGGATGACCGTCAACAGGGGCCTGCAGCTGCCGGCAGGTC
>NW_007580846.1:0-2057 GCF_000690725.1 Stegastes partitus | reverse complement strand
GATAGACTGGTGACCTGTCCAGGGTGTCCCCTGCCTTCACCCTAAGTCAGCTGGGATAGACTCCAGCCCCCCATGACCCTATTGAGGATTAAGAGGTGTGTAGATGATGGATGGATGGATCAGAGCAAGACTTTCCGACAGTCTGTGAACTAATCGTCTTGTTCTGTGATTAAAATTAACCAAATCTAACCTTAAAATGGTGAAAAATAAAACATTTCTTCTCAGAAATGTAGAGAATTTTTGGTTGAACTGCAGGCAGCATCGAGGAGAGGTATGGAAACAAATCAGAGAGACTGAGAGGAAAAATAAAACGTATTTGATCAAAAAATAAATGCAGCATGGCTCAGATCCAGTGAACAGAGGAGGAGGTTGTTGGAGATACATCCAGCTGATGGTGGAACATCTTTCTACAGCTGATGAGCAGAGAATCAAAATTAGACTGAAACTCGTCCAAAATGACACATTTTCAATAAAGTCTCAAACATTGTAATTTTAAAGTACTTTAAAGTCAATTGTGGCAGTTTTTAAGTTATTTTTTGGACAATTCTTAAGTCAATTTGGACATTTTTTTGTCACTTCAGATTAATTTTGGCATCAATTTGGACAATTTTATGTTACTTTGGACAAGTTTCAAATCATTTTGACAAATTTTAGACTGATGGTGACATAAAAAAAACGTACTGGGTCAATAAATAAATGCAGCATGGCTCAGAACCAGTGAACAGAGGAGCCAGTAGTTGGAGATACATCCAGCTGATGGTGGAACATGTTTCTACAGCTGATGAGCAGAGCAGAGAGGAAACGTCTGGAGAGGCTGAAAACATGATGATAGTTCAATATTTAGATTTTTTTTCCAGAACTGATGAAGTGCTTGTGTGTAAAATTGAAAAGAAATATTGGAGACGTTGGTTTCAGGTTTTTGTTAAACGAACAATCCAACAAATTCAACTTTATTTATTTTATGATTAACGCCATTATAACTGTGCCAAACTGCACAACACACATTTTTCCGTTCTCTCTACTTCTAGCCATGGATGTTCTGTTTCCATAGAGGTGCACAACTTTATATTACAGTAAAAAAAAAAAAAAAGGTCACAGTGAGAAAAAATGTGGCTTTAGCTAACAAAAAAACAACCCAAAAACTGCTTGGGCGCCATATGATGGTGGAAAAAAGTCGGATTTTCATCATAGTAATAAATCGTGAAGCTAAACTGATCATAAAAACGTCTTAGCTGATTCTTTCAAAGTGAGGAAAACTACGAAATGAAAACTTAAACGCTTCAGTGGCTCCAAGTGAGTGTGAATGACTGTCATCGAGCTGCATTTGTATTTACACTGATGTGTTCATTGAATTCTGCTCACGGCAACGAATAAAAGCCACCAAACTTGAGGCACCAGATGTATAAAAATGCTGAAGGAAGGTGAACTCTGTGCAGGCTCGTCGTCTAAGATCACGGAGCAGAACCTGAAGGCCACCGACATCGACTCGGACAGCCTGAAGCTCCGCTACGTCCTCACCAAAGACCCTCCGTTTGGAAAGCTGCAGCTCAGCAGGAGCAGCCGGCCGGAGAAGGTTTCTGTCAAAGGTCTCGTTCAGAGTTTCACCCAGGACGACGTCAACAAAGGTGAGAGCTTTTAATGTTTCTGTCGCTGCTCTTTTAAAGCTCTACTTTGCCTTGTTTGTACAGATGCATTCACTATTTAAAGACTTGTCAAGATTTTTGTCTTCTAATGACGAAAAATAAAGTTCAAAGTGATTTTCTTCCGCTCACATCTTCCCACCAACACTCCCTCTGGAGGCGCTCATTTTATTTTCTGTGTCAAAACAACATCGTCTGACTTAAAGAGCCCATATTCAGCTTTTTGGGGATTTTCCACTTTCTTTATTGTGTCATATAGCTGCTTTTTTAAAAGTTCTGTAAACTTTAAAAGGGCCAAACTCGATGCCAACACGAATCATCCACAAAAAGTCACAAAACAACCACAAAAAGTCACAAATCAACCACAGAGCAATGCAAAACAAACACAGAAAGGCAGAAAACGACCACAAAGAGACA
>NW_007580845.1:0-3074 GCF_000690725.1 Stegastes partitus | reverse complement strand
CAGTAAGTCAGCGGTGGAAGCACAGCGTGGAACACAGCAGAACCAGCTGAAGGCTCTTCTCCCACTAGACCGAGTCCAAACGAATATCCTCTTTCATTTAGCTCATAATGACCTTTTTAGATCCTTTCACAGTTGTTGAGTGATGAGCCCGTAGCCACGGCCTTAAAAACCCATTACATGTTCTGATTGTGTCAATCTAATGCACTAATTGAATGCTATCCCTCAGTCACTTTTCATCAGTGAGGAACCCACGCTGGTGAACTGATTTGGATATAATTTGCACAGCGAGAGCTTCAATCACAAGAGACAAACATTTTCTCTCTCATTAAAGAGCATATTAAAGATTATCTTCTCTAGTTGCCACAGTGACTCTATCTAATATGATTTGCTGGAAGTGTGCGGAGAACAATTTCCCTGTGTGATCCAGCGAGACTTGTATTTTCTCTCCTCTCTTCTCTCGCCTCCTCTCTTTTCTGCAGTAAGTGAGTCTAAAGAGACCTCTTTGATCTTGTCTCATTGCTCTCAATACTCCAGACTGAATTTAAATCACAAGGCCGACTATTTTAAGAACAAAGCTGCCGTCGTGCTGAACAAGGGAAAAGAGGAGCTCACTTTTATTTCTCCCACTATCCTGTCAGAATGAAATTTGCTCGACAGTGGGGGAAGATGTGCTTATTAGTGTGTGTCATTTGAATCCTTTGCGTGGCCGCATGAAAAATGAGCTTCGCGGACGTGACGTGATGTCGATAGTTAGAGGAAGTGAAGGAAGCTTTTTTGGTGGATTTTGTGGTGCTTCTGCGACCGGTGGCAGAAATATATCTGGATTTAATGAGTCGTGATGTTGTTTTAATGTATCAACATGCATGGTGTTGGTGCTATCCTCCACCAGCTGAGCTTTACAGAGTTAAGTTCACTTTGCATATTTTCTCAATCCACTGAGGAGCGCGCAATATGTAAAAATGTTGAGCATTAAAACTCTTAAACAGAGGAAACATATCTTTTTCTGCATCCCTGCTAACATCACCTGAAGTATGAATTGATATGATTTGATTGTTTAATTCAAAAATATTTATTGAAGAGTAAATTGCATTATATTAGTTTCCTCAGTATTTATAACTAGGAACTGGTTTATTCTTGTTATCTATATTTGTTGCCCTTTGAAGCTGAACTATTACATCATCGCTGTGGTTTTGCCCCTCTCTGTGCCTCTCTGGCCCTGTTGTATCCCTGAACAGTAGCTATCAGCGCTGCAATAAGCTCTACATGCGTTACAAGGGCTGTAAGGCTCCTCCAGTTCTCTGCTTTCTGTCTGTATGGAAAGGTTTGTTCTTATTTTTCATGGCTGCCCTTTTCAAAAAAGCCAGCAAACATGCCACAAGAAAGGTCAGCGGGATCTGAATAACATTAACGATCTTCACAGCCTCTTTTTTTTTTTTTGCCCATCTCCAAAAAGACACATCCATCTGCTCCTGTCCTCCACAGGTAGCTCTGAAGGTAGAAAAACTGTCAGCAGACCTTCTTTTAAAAATCTGTGATTGTTGTCTTTCCTCCCCGACTCCTGCCCCTGACAGACCTCGCCTTGGCATCTCTATTGCTTTTATTTTGCTGACTGACAAGAAAATTACTGGCAGAGGGTTCCTCGCCGTAAACAAGAAGGGGGATGAGTCAAAGGTTGGAGCGATGGAGATTTAAGCTTGACAAAGGATCTGGACTGAAAGCCACATAAAACCCGACTCATAAAAGGGCACCGCTCCCCGTAGAAGGTGTCGAACAAGGAAGATGCATGTAATGGCTCTCTGCTGTTCGACAGGCTCAGAGCTGCCAGCAGAAAACACCAGAGCTGGAGCTACGAGACGCACTCCCGGCCTTCTGAGTCTCCTCACATGGGGGCAGTGTTGCACCACTCGTCAGGCGTCGCCCTCCACTCCCATCAGCTCCCTCATCCTCCTCTTCCTCCTCCTCCTGGCGCCGACGTATTCTTCATCTACCTTTTACTGCAGAGGCATGCAGCAGGCGTCCTCTGCTCCGGGTCTCCTCATTTCCTCCCCTCGTGTAGCCTCTGATAAAAGACGACCACAACAGAGACAACCAAATCCCACAGCTGTCAGCGCTCCGAGAGAGAGGAAAATGCCACTAGGTCCCATCCTTCATTCCTAGATAACCACATTATCCAGATTAAACATGAGATTCGACATGGGTTTGTTTGTTTTTGTTGTTGTTGTTGTTCTTCGAAGCTGAAAGTGTTGTCGGTGCAACAAATACTTCAGGCCAGATTATTTACAGCGAGCAGGATCAGGACCACAGACCTCATACAGCCGCTCACTTTATTAGATTTATCATAAACAAATGATGAAATGAGTTTAAACATCTTCTGTTGGTGTAATTATAACTGTTGCATTTTCATAATCTGTTATCTATACTTAAAAAGATTTTTAAAAAACAAACTACATCTGCTTTGAGATGCTGTAAGCAATAAAAAAAGGAATTTGTCATTTGAAAAGCTTAATAAATGATTAACTGCACAACTAACTCAAATTAAAGGCAGCTTATTTGATTTTAATAGGATTTAATTTTCAGAGCAGACTGACCAATCACGTGCCAGCATTAGTCACAGTCCGACCACATTAACAGGAAGTCCGACTGGAGAAAGTGTGCAATCAGTGGAAGCACTGCGGAGCACAATTCAGAACCAAATAACCCCGGTAGCGGTGCAGGAACACATAGTTATGAGGTGCAATCAAAAGTTGAGACTGTTAATCACGGTGCACGGAGCGGTAACCGTCATGAGTCAGGCTTCTGTGAGATGTTGTGCAATCAGCGTCGGAGCTGTGCTGCAAGTGCTTTTATAACCGCTGTCAGGTGACATTTCACCATGAAGCAGCGCCGTGTCAGCAGACAACAGGTCAGGGAGGAGCCAACCTTCACCCTGAGGATCATCACTGCTGATGAGAGCTGACTAACGGCGACGACTCAGCAACCAAACAGCCGTCGGTTCAGCCAAAGAGCCCTCAGTCTTCAAGAAGAAGGCACGTCAGGTCAGAAATGTGACTGAAGGAATGCTCGTTGCTTTCTTC
>NW_007580844.1:2496-3894 GCF_000690725.1 Stegastes partitus | reverse complement strand
GCAATCAAAAAGAAATATTGCAGGAACACTATATTTAAAATGTAAGTCCTAAAGTAGAAACTCGGTGCAACAAAAGTGAAAACACACGTACTGTCATTGTCATAAAATGACCTGTGATCAGCAGAACCTTCTCAGTCTTGGACCTACTGACTGCATCATGGCTCCAAATGGAAAAGACATGTCAAAGGAAGCTAAAAATCTGATTGTGTGACTTCACAGAGTTGGACACAGAAAGATCATTGACCAACTAAAAACCAGTTCTTGCACCAATAACTGAGGAGTATAAAAATGAGTTATGGCATCACTAATCAGAGCCACAGCGGTCGTCCTCCTCATATGATGATGTGGCATTTCACCATCCAGCTCTGGGAAACAGAGCTTCAGTGTTTCTGTGACGGCTCAGACTGTATGAAATCATTGCACAACATTCAAGAAAAAAACCCTGCTTTCTGGCTTTGGCACTAAACCACCAGGTTAAACTTTGGGAGCACATTCTTTGGTCAGATGAGACCAAAGTAAATTTGTTTTGACTCCGATGCTGTCCAGCATATTTGGCACGAGCCTGACGAGGACTATCACAGTGGATGCATCGTCCTGACAGTGAAGCATAAAGGAGTGATGATCCGAGGCTGCACCGGTGCACAATATGCTTTAAGTAGATTACATTTGTAGATGCACCATAAAACTTCTGGCTGACAAGATGACTCCCAGTCTGCAGAAACTCAGCAGAGGAAGAACATTCCAGCATGATTTTGACTCGAAGCACACCGACAAAATGACACAAGAGTTTTTGCCTTTATTGGATCAGACAGTCGAGAGAGAGAGAGAGAGAGAGAGAGAGAGAGAGGAAAGTGGGGGAGAGAATGGGGGGAGGACCTGCAGCAAAGGACCATGAGTGGGATTCGAACCCACGGGATTGTAGCCCCTGAACATGGGTCACCAGTTCAACCAGTTGAACTATCACAGCGCCCAACACGGGAGTTTTTAAGATGGAAAAACTACGATAGGGCCTTAATATCACCTGGCTTCAGTACATTATTGATGTATTCTAACGAGAAAAGTGGAGCAACACGAGTCCTCCAGCAAAGAGCAGCTGAAAAAAATGTGTAATAACAAAATATTTCACCATAAATATCAGCAAAATCAAGTCTGACTGTGAAAGTATTGAAAAGATTTAATTGAAGCCCTACTGTAGGGCCTGTGTTTTTAATGCAGTAAATCTAAACTGTTAGTTTTTACTTGTACATGAGAGGAAACGTGTGACGGTTCGTGCTCCGTGACTGTGTGGGTGGACCCAAACGAAAAGGGAGACGGGGAGAAGGGTTAAAGGAAACAGAATTTATTAGGGAAGGTGGTGGAGTGATGGGCACCAGGAGGCAGAAACAAAGTCCGGTGAAG
>NW_007580844.1:0-1686 GCF_000690725.1 Stegastes partitus | reverse complement strand
GAACCCATCAGGGGCAGGCGACAGACGAGCTGCAGGATGGCGGCGGAAACCATCAGGAGGCAGGCGACAGACGAGGCGGATCACCCCTGGAGGTCGTGCTCAGGTCGGTAGCTGGCGAAGGCGGGAGAGCCGGCGACGGCGGAGCCCCTCTGGGGGCCGGACTCGGGCAGAGAGCCGGCGACGGCGGAGCCCCTCTGTGGGTCGGGTGTCGTACTCGGGTCAAGAGCCGGCGACGGCGGAGCCCCTCTGGGGGCCGGACTCGGGCAGAGAGCCGGCGACGGCAGAGCCCCTCCTGGGGGCCGGACTCGGGCAAAGAGCCGGCGACGGCGGAGCCCCTCTGTGGGCCGGGAGCCGGACTCGGGCCGAGAGCGGCGACGGCAGAGCCCCTCTGGGGGCCGGACTGTGCAGAGAGCCGGCGACAGCGGAGCCCCTCTGGGGGCCGGACTCGTGCAGAGAGCCGGCGACGGTGGAGCTCCTCTGCGGGCCGGGAGCCGGACTCGGGCCGAGAGCCAGCGACGGCGGAGCCCATCTGGGGGCCGGACTCGTCAGAGAGCCGGCGACGGCGGAGACCCTCTGTGTGTCGGTTGCCGGACTCGGCCCGAGAGCCGGCGGCGGCGGAGCCCCTCTGTGGTCCGTGAGCCGGACTCGGGCCGGGAGCCGGCGACGGCGGAGCCCCTCTTTGGGCCGGGAGCCGGACTCGGGCAGAGAGCCGGTGACGGCAGAGCCCCTCTGTGGGCCGGACTCATGCAGAGAGCCGGCGACAGCGGAGCCCCTCTGTGGTCCGTGAGCCGGACTCGGGCCGGGAGCCGGCGACGGCGGAGCCCCTCTGGGGGCCGAACTCGGGCAGAAAGCCGGCTACGGCGGAGCCCCTCTGAGGGCCGGACTCGTGCAGAGAGCCGGCGACGGCAGAGCCCCTCTGTGGGCCTGACTCGGGCAGAGAGCAGGCGACGGCGGAGCCCCTCTGCGGGCCGGACTCGTGCAGATAGCCGGCGACGGCGGAGCCCCTCTGGGTGCCGGACTCGGGCAGAGAGCCGGCGACGGCGGAGCCCATCTGGGGCCCGGGAGCAAGACCCGGGCAGAGAGCCAGCGACGGCGGAGCCCCTCTGTGGGCTGGACCCGGGCAGATAGCCGGCGACGGCGGAGCCCCTCTGTGGGCCGGGAGCCGTCCTCGGGCCGAGAGCCGGCGACGGCGGAGCCCCTCTGGGTGCTGGACTCGGGCAGAGAGCCGGCGACGGCGGAGCCCCACAGACGCCGGACTCGTGCAGAGAGTCGGCAACCGCGGAGCCCCTCTCTGGGCCGTGAGCCGGACTCGGGCCGGGAGCCGGCGACAGCGGAGCCCCTCTGTGGGCCGGGAGCTGGACTCGGGCCGGGAGCCGGCGACGGTGGAGCCCCTCTGGGGGCCGGACTCGGGCAGAAAGCCGGCGACGGCGGGGCCCCTCTGGGGGCCTGACTCGGGCAGATAGCCGGCGACGGCGGAGCCCCTCTGGGGGCCGGACTCGTGCAGAGAGCCGGTGACGGTGGAGCCCATCTGGGGCCCGGGAACAAGACTCGGGCCGAGAGCCGGCGACGGCGGAAGCCCTCTGTGGGCCGGACCCGGGCAGATAGCCGGTGACGGCGGAGCCCCTCTGGAGGCCGGACTCGGGCAGAGAGACGGCGATGGCAGAGCCCCTCTGGGGGCCGGACTCG
>NW_007580843.1:0-3102 GCF_000690725.1 Stegastes partitus | reverse complement strand
CCCCTCCTTTCCATTTGCCCTGAAGTGTGAAATGAGAGCGCAATGAGTTGACTTTGAGAGCAGGGAGGATGAGAGCGAGTGGTCTGTCACAGGAGAATGATCTTAACAGGCCTGTCCACCTCCAAATCCCCCAACCCCCCTCCGCCGCCGCCCTCTACGCTCTGTACACGACCAACACACACACACACACACACTCACAACTCGGTTCATCAGTTACAGAAAATTCGGCGGTGACAGCTATGGATTGGTTGGTTTCTGATCACAATCAAACTAACCATCCATCCAGGCAGGCTGAAGGAGCCGCCTTTACAGTAGACCACGCGTCTGACCGAGAATCCCCGATAAAGACTGTAGAAAGTATTGCATAAGCACACACAGAGAGAAATCAGCATAGGAATTATCCGCGCGTGCACACACACACATCAACGGTTCCATCAAGGCCTCTCTCCATTTTCAAATTAGTTTACCCTCCTGACGAAAACCTCCAATATGCTCGCGCAAAATGATAACTAGGAGAAGTAATTGGATTTTAAGGAGAAACACTTTCCTCCAAGGCTGTTGCTGCAATGCAGTTCCTGAATCTGAAGCAGTAATAAATATTGATATGAAGAGCTGACATAATATGAAAAGACTTGAATAATGAGGGATTGCCGCAAAAATTTAAGGGGGGAAAAAAAAAACCCCCACATGTAAATAAGCCGGCTTCTCGTTTCAAACTCGCCACCTGTTGTGTCTCCGAAACTAATGAATACACCTGCCTGAGGTCTCCAACCAAATTAATTAATTGCACATGAGCAATTTGAAATATTTGGCAGGTTTTATGCTCGGCTGGTGCCAACACACGGGTGCCCACTTCTGCCTCACACAGGCACATAAAACTGACATATCACAGAGGACAGATGCATCCCTCAACCCTGACAGATACATGGTGCCATGTCAAAAGGCTAATTCGCTTTTAAAGGGAGGAAACACAGAGACGAAGAAGGAAAATAGCTAGAAGAGCAGAGAGGAGATCAAGAGATAAGACATTCGCAGGAAGTTTTGTGCCTGTTTTCATATTAACCTTACATCCATTGAAGTGCCACTGTTGTGTAGATCCTGTAGATTAGCTAATGCACTTACACTAGAAATGACATTAACGACGTACGAGAAGTGAAAAATCTGTAAGTGGCTGTGATTAATGGTTTCCAGAGTGGCCAGCAAAAGGGTCAATCAAAGGTTTAGTGGCATCGATCAGAGGATATCTTACAGAAAAAAGATTATATGTCGTAATATAGAGGAAATCTAAATCGTCCGTGACCTTGGCGAGCTTCTGTGGATTTAGACTTCAACATGAGGACTTGTTGACTCAACAAAAAACACCAGCGTGTTCCGGCCTATTTGGCACACAACCGCTTGGGAATGCTAAACAGGCTAATGATGGACAGACCCAAATTACATTATCCAGTCTATTTTAATTTCAACCATGGTCAGAATACATCTTACATAATCGCTCCTCTTCGTTTTCACAGCGATCATAATCAGCTGTCACACAGCGCTGACAGCTGCATCACCTGTATTAACGCCAGATGTGGTTCAAAATATGCTGGACGTGACTTGTAGGTATCACTGTGACCTTAAATGTGACTGTAAAACATAAAAATGTTCCTCTCGACACCAATCGATGCGTCAGATGTCATTCGACCTCTAATAACCTCTTTGCCTTCTGACAAACAACCCGGTGACCCTCGGTGGGGTTTTGTCGGGGGATATATTTTTGCAGTTCGGACGTTTACAGCTGTGTAAACCAGATCATTGCCAGTGCAGTCATGGCCCACTTCGCTTATTGCTAACCCTCCTGTCCAAATCATGTACTGTAAATGCACCTTGTAACACACCTCGAACCAACAGCTATTTCCTCTACTGGTGTTTATGGATGTTCCTTTTACAATCAGTACAAGTTGTTGTATCTCCAGCTTCACAGCAACACTTTAAGAATCAATCACTGTGAAAGATAAGATGCTAGAAAGACAGTATTGAAAGCTAACTGTAGTCATCATTATCCCATAAGCTATCAGTTTAAAATAAAACCCACATTTTTAGACCAAAGAGCCTATTTTTTGATTAAACTTCAATTTTTTCCCCCTCAAACCTGTCAACCTCCTGACACCGTCTAGGGAGCCGGTTTAAAAATACTTTACATCTCCTTTGCTTCTTTCAAGCTCGTCTCCGCTTACTCTCCTCCTCGCGGTCCCCTCTGATTTTGGCAGGACTTTGATAATCTGAATAATCAGATGAGCTGGGCCTGTGAGCCAGCCATGAAATTGGGCTATACCACTGCAGCCAGTAAATCATTTTAGCAGGTCTGTGAAGAGGGACGACTCGACGGCGGCGAAGTCTGCTTCTCCGGAGCGCCGTGCGTGTGATCTGATGAATATATACAGTTTAAAAAAAACATTAAAACTTAGACCGAACTGTTTTATGAATTTGAAATATGATATTTCAGTCCAGAAGTTAAATTTAATTTTCGCTTGATAGGAAAGACACTTAAAGACGGTGTAGCGTGAGCCAAGCGCCTGGAGTCCAAAACACAGTGTTCTGTCAAGATATTGCGTCGTGTCATTTATTTAAGCTCAGAGACATAAATCTGTTCTTGCAATAATGAGCACTCTTAAACTTCTTGTAGTCTCTGTAGCTATTATTGATAACACCATGTGTGACAAGTATCAACTTTACTGCTAACTTTTTGGGACTTTTTACCTCTTTATGCTGCATGAAAAGCAAGTCAGTCAGTAATCATCGCCTATGAGACGAGCTGATTCAACTTAAAATCTTGACTTTATTGAACTTGTTTTGAGTTCATTTGCTCAGCTAGTTTTACACTTTTCCAACTTATGAGATGAATTTGAACTAATTAAACATCTCAACTGGTTAACTTACATTTTTAAGGCAGCAGAGGAACTTACTTTTCTAAGGTGAATGAACCTAAAATGATGGCAATGTGGCTGAAACTAGGCCTGGGTGATAAATAGCTAAGAAAAGTCTATAACAATAAAACATTTTGAGTAAATTAATAGCAATAATAACTATTAATAAATCCCCTATTCTTAGCATTAAAAAAAA
>NW_007580842.1:2922-4945 GCF_000690725.1 Stegastes partitus | reverse complement strand
ACTCATTTTGTTATATAGATGCAAATTCATAGAAGCAGATTAAACAGATTGTGTCTGGTATCTGTGGATGAGCTAACCCTGCCCGGGGGACTGTGTGTGTGTGTGTGTGTGTGTGTTTAATGTGCCTTCTGTTCCAAAGAAAGAAAATGAGCCTTCCAGCTATTTAATGTCAACACTTTGAGATGACAGCCACACACACACACACAACGTTGTGTGTGTGTGTGTGAATGGAGGCACTTTTATCTTTTCTGTTTGCATGTTTAATTTTCCATCATAGCGACCTGATGCTGTGAACCAGTGTGTATTGTGTGTGTTTTTCTTGATGAATGAGAACCGTTCTCCTGGTTCTCTGTGGAACCCTCTGGATGTGTGATGAGATGCTGTGGGTTTGTTCCTGCTCTGTGTGTTCTTGTTCTGGTCAGTGTCATGTTTACTGACTGGACTGTTTGTGTTGCAGCCTGTCTGTCGGGTCCCGACTGTGTTCTGGTTCAGTCCAAAGACGACGACTTCGACTGGGAGCAGAGCGACGCCAGAGACCGGGCCTCCAGCAGCCCCTGGATCCCTGCAGGTACCGTCTGTCTGGGTTTGGGTTAACCTCAGGTGACCCCTGGAGGGGTTCCCCAGAGAACCTCCGGCTTCATGCTGTCTGAGCTGCAGACTGAACAGATTTAAGCGGCGACTAGCTGTCGTGTTCTGGTGGTTTACAGTTCTGGTTCCTGCTGCAGGTTCTCAGCCTCACAGCAGACGTTCTCACTGAGTGTCAGTGTTTCAGGTGGAACCTAAAACACACTGACAGGCACCAAGGATCAGTGCTGCTTGGTTTATTGGAAAGGCTTTTCCACCGTTCTCACGAGGAACGTACTCCGGAACGTTCATCAGTGAATGGACTGACATTCAGGAACTTTCATGGTGTTCAAATGACCCTGAAAGGTTCTAACTGGAACCAAATGGGATTCTTCACAGTGATGCCACAGAAGAACCTTTTTAGTTCCACAAAGACCGTTCAGCAAGAGGTTGTTTCAAAAAACATTTCTTCAGGAAACCCCGAGGTGCTCCAGAGGGGTTCTTGAGGGAACCGTCTGCAGCCAGTTCTGTGAGTCGTTCAGGACACTTTTTGGATCGTCTTGGATATATATTTTTTTGATTGTTGAGGTTCTCTCAGGCTGGTTCTGAGGTTTGGTCCCGTCTCTCAGCAGAACAAACAGAACAGCAGCTCCGCAGTGAGGAACTCAGATTCTGCTGCAGCTCGTGTTTAAACCTGAAGAGCTGAAAGAAAAAGTGCTGCAGCTTGTGTTTTATCTGGTATCGACCCGGCAGTCCGACTGATAGAACCACAACCACACTGCTGGTGTGAGTCTGTGAGCACAACTGTGTGTCAGTGTGTGTCTGTGTGTGTGTCGTGCAGTTTGTCACATGCTCTCAGAGGGGAAGCCGCTGACGAATGAGAATGCAGCGGCGTTAAATCACAGAGCCAATCAGGTGTGAGACAGGCAGAGCGAGGACGCGGGGGGGAGGGGTTCCTGTTCCTGTGATTTATACGGGACGGTTCTATCAGCACCGGCAGCAGCGCTTCTCTGTGTGGTTCTGCTCCTCCATCAGCTGGTTTCAGCCAGTTTAACTTTGCTGCTGAACGGACCGGATCAGGACACGATGGCTTCTGATCAGGCTGCTGGACTCTTCGTGTCCTGATCCAGTCCCGGCGAGTGTTTCCATGAAAAGAGCTGGAGGAGAACGTCCTGGAGAACAGTAAGGAAACCTCTGAAGGGGTGCAGCAGATGATCGCGGTTCTGCTTTGGAGACGGAGCGATGTGGAGAAAAGGTCTCGGTTCTGGATCCAGACATTAACAGTAAAACCCTGATATCAGATGGTTCTGGTTCTGTTTAAAGCTGCATCTCCACAAACAGCAGCTTCACTGAGACGAGTGTAAAAGCTGCTGCTGCTCTGGCATTGATGAAGAACTGGTGAAGTCCTCCAGAACCCGAGGGCGTCCCCCTGTGCTGGTAAAGTCCTCCAGAACCCGAG
>NW_007580842.1:0-1082 GCF_000690725.1 Stegastes partitus | reverse complement strand
ATCGTTGTCACTCTGATGAATGGATCGGTTCTGCTGCCAGTTCCAGCGACACCAGTGTGAAGTGGTTCCAGCTACAGTCTAATAAGATGCATGAAGTCAAGCATCTATTCATCCTCTGACATAAAGCAAAGAGCTGAAGATGCAGCAGCTGCTTCCTGCCTCTCTTCAGTCTGAACAGACGGCTGCAGAATCCACCAGAACCAACCGACCCAGTCCGCCCGAAAACAAACGCTTTCTAAATGGACTTCAGCAGGTGACTCACTCAGAGAAAACAAAGGCTCTGAGCTGGAACACAGCTGGAGTCAGGATGAAACTCTTCTGGTTTAATACTGCAGAGACACACACACACACACACACACACACACACACACACACACACCGCAGCAGTGAGGCATCGATTGACCAGTGATTACAGGCTCCATTTAATGTTCTTATAAATGGTACAAGTTCAATCTAATCTGAACTGTGTAGAGCTGCTGAGTGTGAACAACAGTAATCTGCTCTAACACACACACACACACACACACACACACACACACACACACACACACACACACACACACACACAGCCTCAGTGTTTCAGCTGTCCACTGAATATTACCTCTGATTTGTTTCTCTGACGAGTTAGCAGGTGGTTACTGCACATGCTCAGAGGGAGCAGCTCCCTGGCTGCTCCACACCTTTGTGAGCTTTTAGACGCTTTAACTGAATCCTGGACAGCAGCTCTGTTGTGTTCTTCTCAGTTGGCTGAGTCAGAAGCTAAAAACACGCAGCAGACAGTTGGATCAGTGTCACAACTCACTATGTTTAGTTGGGAGGCAATCGGCGCAGTGCTAGCAGCGAGCTAATACTAGCAGCTGACCCACCGCTAGCAGCGAGCTAATGCTATCAGCGAAGTAATGCTCGCAGCTGACCCACCGCTAGCAGCGAGCTAGCACCTGCAGCTGACCCACCGCTAGCAGCGAGCTAGCACCAGCAGCTGACCCACCGCTAGCAGCGAGCTAATGCTAGCAGCTGACCCACCGCTAGCAGGAAGCTAATGCTAGCAGCTGACCCACCGCTAGCAGAGATCTAATACTAGC
>NW_007580841.1:0-3109 GCF_000690725.1 Stegastes partitus | reverse complement strand
GCCGTATGCTAAGGTTGGGTGGCCCTCACTCTCTGTAAGGCGGGAACGACGCTGGGTTTTTTATTTATGTATAAGGCACTTACTGTTTTATTTACCCCATTGCACTATCTCGTTACTCTTTTGTCCCTCGCCTTACACACACAAACGACTGGATCATGCTGCAGTTAAAGGCTGTTCTTACTGAAGTTTCCCCCACGTGCACCTGCAACCTGGAATGACCTGAAGGAAACAATATAAACTCGACTAATCTGTAGCCTAGGGGCCGATCAGGCTCAATTTAATGTCAACTCATTTTACTTCCGGATGTTTTCTTGTTTCAGTCGATTCATTCGTTTGTAAAACTTTTAATATTTTATTGACGTCCAGGTTTCCTATTTGTGTGCCGACGTCTTTTATTTCCTTACTCAGCTCCAGTGTAAAACAGGTCTTCGTACCTCAGTGTACTGTGAGTTTAAATAAAGGTTAGGCTGGCCAAAAGTAAAGTCCATTGAAACAGCCAAGACCTTGAAGATCACTGAACAAAATCTAGTAATAGCAGTTGCAATCCTCAGTTTAATCAGAGCTTTGAACATGAAGTGTGTTCTGAAGGTCATTCCAAGAACAATATGCCAAACAAGACCATTCTACTGACTTCAGAACAAATCCTGGGCCCCTTTATAGCACCGAGAGGGAAAATACACAATTAAGGGGGAAGTTTACCCAAAACTGTGTTGGAAATAAAATTCTGCCATTGCTGCTGTGTCTTTAGGCTTACTGAAGGCTGAGAAAGCAGATCATAAAGTACAAAGTGGTGCGTACTAGAGAGTGAGTTAGATAGAGGAGAGGCAGATGCATGCGTATAAATAATGCCCCTATATTCTAAATCATTTAAGTACATGTGTTTTTCATCCTGCTAAATGAGGGCAGGCACTATGTAGAGAAAAACTCAACCTAACCTGAAGTGTGTTTGTCTAGCTGCTCAAAAAGAACTCTAAAATAAGTTAGATAGAAAATATTTTACTCTTGTGGCTATGTAGGCTGCATATGGTGAATAACCTAATGACATAATTTCATTTTTTAAAATCCCTCCATGAATTATGTGCAGCTTGATGTGACGTGTGAGCTGCCCTAAACTCAGTTAGAGTTTCAGTCAGGTGCTGTCCATGGTGCTGAAGTCAGCCTCTGTCCATGGTGCTGATCTGTTGCAGTTACTATTACGCAGCCCTGCAGGATGTGAGCTACAAATCTCCTTCTCATCTTCTATCAACACATTGCAACACAAGAAAACTTTAAAAAACAGTTCATGCATTTGTCCTTTACGTTTGCTTTCAGCTCTTTCATACACTAGATGATTTCTCAGTTTCCACACTGAGCTTCTTGTACTTTTAAGCCACATCTGCCCTCTTGTGGTCTTTTGTGACAATTGCACGTTTCTCAGATTTTGCCTTTAGAGACGCTGCACACAGGATGCAAGAGCCGCTTCACTGTCACATCATTGTGCTCTAATAACAACAGAGACACTGGAGACGCTCTGTAATTGGTCGCTAGCAAACATCTGGTACTTCATCTGAGCCCTCCTTTGTTAAGAATTAGGAATCATTAGCAAACGCAGCTCGGTAATTAAAACGACACGAAAAAACAACAACATTAATTTCAATTAAATCCAATTCAGGCTGAGATCTTGTTAAAAAACGAGTTGGTTGGCGTGTTTACGTACATTTAAATTCAGAGCACACTGACTATATTATGAGTAAAAGGTACCAAATAAAATTTCCCCTTTTAACAAAAACAACAACAAACAACTTAAGAATGCAACCATTGCATTAGCCCCACCTAATCTGCTATGCACGCATTTTATAGGGACAATAAATCTATCAAGCTGTACTTATAAAGCACTTTTCAAACAAATCAAATGCGGTTTAAAGTGCTTTACAAGACACTGGAAAATATGGAATAAGAGGCCAGTGCACAAGAAAACAATAAAATTGAATAAGACAAAATAAGAGCTGGGTAGTTAAGATGATAAAAGATGAATAAAAGATGATAAAAGCAATAAAAAATCTCAATAAAAATCAAATAAAGGAATATTACACTCAAAAAATGGATTGGAGTGAAACAGTGAAATGTTTTGTTATAAATAAAATGCATAATAATGTTGGTTAAATCTAGTTTTTATCTGATATAACCATGGATTTGCTTTTGATAAGTGTGTCTGAATTGATTGTAGGTGCCTCAAATGATATAGAAAAATAAAAAATGAATGATGATTAAACAATAATAAATAATAGAAACTACAAATACAAATACTAAAACCATAAAAGTATTAAACTTCCACATAAAAGCCAGACTTCCTAGATGGGCTTTCAGGTTACATGAAAAAATATCAATATTTTCAGCTCCTCTTACATCTACTGTACGGCTCCACCGGCAGCTTGGAGCATATTGACTAAAAGCAGCATCACCAAATGTTTTTTTTTGTTCCGCTTTGTGTAACAGTTAAAAGAGAAGAAGCAAAGGATATGAGGCGCCTTCCTGGTTCATAGACCAGTATTCTTTCTGAGAAATAGTCTGTTGAGAAGCCATGCAGTGACTAATAAAGGCATCTAAAACTCAATATTAGAGCTAACAGGTAACCGGTGTAAGGATTTTACAATCGGCATAACATGTGCTTTCCTTTAGGTCTCAGTCAGCTTTGAGTTTTAAATTAATTGCAGCTGATTTATTGTACTCTTCAGTAGATCATAAAGGAAAACATTACCATAGTGTTGTCTGTTAATTATTAAAGTGTACATCGGTCTGTTGTTTAGAGGAATTAATGAAAAGAGTCATGAAGTTAAAGTCAGAGACAAAAATCACTCCTAGATTTCTTGCTTCTCTCTTTTGGTTGAGCGTATTTAGTTTGGGGTTCAGTTTCTTTCTCTTGTTTTTTGAGCTGATGATTAGCATTTCAGTTTTATCCTTTTTGAGCTGTAATGAATTTAGTGACATTCAGGCCTTTATATCTAAAATACAGTTAAGAAGCGAGTCAGTGGGCCACATAAAGCTGAGTGTCATCAGCATAGATATGAAAAAACCTATTGTGCCTCCTGATGATGTCACCCCGAGGTAGTGTTACGCCCAGCCTAGGGGT
>NW_007580840.1:1763-3605 GCF_000690725.1 Stegastes partitus | reverse complement strand
AGGTGACCTCAGTCTCCCTACTTTGGATGAAGTCGTGCCTTCCACTGAGCTGCTCATAAACTGCTGTTTCAGACCTCATGTAAACTGTGTTTCTTGACTTTCTTTGTGTCCACATCACTGATTAATTCATGTTTTTGTCTTCCAGCTACCACCACGATGCAGGTGAAGGAAGACGATGACGCCATTTTGGACTGTTCCTTTGGCGATTTAGACATTAAAAATGGGTTGTTTGACTGGATGAAAGATAAGGATAACGACAAAGAAAAGAAGGACGTTTTCTTCTACTCTCAGTACCACAGACCGGCAGATCAAGATCCACACTTTAAAGGTCGGGTCTTTCATTTCCCCGACCAACTCCAGTTTGGTAACGCCTCCATAGTGATCAGAAAAACAAAGACGTCAGACAGTGGAACCTACACGTGTTCTTCTAAATCTGGAGAAATACGATCCAGCATCAGTCTGACTGTTGGTGAGTTCTTCCATGAGACGCTTATAAAACTGTGACTTTGGCTTGTTTTTGTAGTTTTTGATTGTCAACAAATATGTCTAATAAACACCTCTGAGTTTCTTTCCTCCAGTTTTACCTGTATGACAAGTTGATAATATCACACAAACATCTCTAACATGTGTTTTCTTTTCCCCTTTAGATCCTATCTTAACCTCTTAGGGCTTATCACAGTCAGACATAGTTCTGCATCTTTGCATCGATCAATTTGACCTTCTTTATAATTTCAGGAGCATAAAAACATGATATTTGTTCGTTGCAACACTGGGAAGGAAACTGTCTGAGGTTTCATGTCGCTCGTGAGTCTCACCTCTAGCTCTAACACAGGTAACTTGTTGGAGGAATTAATGGGAAAATACTGAAGGTCTGTCATTTTCAACCTCCTACTTTGTATTTCAAATGCAGTAAATCAGTCATAATGAGGGCTATCAGGCTGAAATTCACAGGATTGCACCGTCATTTTGTCTATAACGTCTCTGCCAAATTTGATGTTCATAGAGAGAAGTGGCTCTGAGATATTTCATAAAGTGCAGTGCAGAGCATCTCCATCAGATCACTACAGAGCTCCTCAAAAAACTCTGAAAAGTTCCCAAAAAATTTTGATAAATCCTGTTTATGAAACTTAAAAATGTCACTAAATGTTAAACTTATTCATAAAAACATTATTTTTAGAATTCTCATAAAAATTTACACTTTTATTTGGTTTAAATCTGCAATTTTTTGACAGATAAAACCATTTTTCTGCTATATTTGTGTCTCACAATGACACACAGTCAAACTGCATTAACTTCCATATATGGTCCGGCAGGTAATTTTACCGGCTACGAACTCAGAGAGTTTTGACGGACCTGACTTCCTATTGGACGAAGGCAGCTGTCAATTAAACACACGTGAGGTTCGGATAAATATGCTGTCCTCTGATTGGCTGATGGAGTTAAATGCCCGCTAAATTGCTCAGGTTACGTCGGCGGAAGATGCTGATTGGTTGATTTAGTTCGTGGGCGTTTCCCGATTTCAGAGATATGGTACATGATTGGTCAAAACTTTAGCCAAAACTTTAAATTGATGGAAATGTCGCGGTTGAAAAAGTTTCTGTCGCTGTTATAAAACTAAACGACGAATATATTCCTTCTTTTTTTCGGGTTATATTTTATGTCGCTTGAAGTTTAACGAGCAGAATTTAATCGATTAAGTGTTTTCTTTAAAACGAGCCGCAATTTGTGTATCAAAGTCAGTTTTTGGACCAATAAAATCCTTTTAACGGTGATGCGACAGGTTAGCAGGTAAGTTGCTAACTGTTTACTGCCGTAAACTAAAACGTTGCTAGTTTTCTGTCG
>NW_007580840.1:0-1276 GCF_000690725.1 Stegastes partitus | reverse complement strand
TCTCCTACTTTGATTAAAGTTGTTCTTAGTTCTAGAGGTGTGTGTTCAAGTTTATGATAATTTTGGAGACTATTGAATGTTTTATTTTAATTACTCTGCAGCCTTTCTGGTATTAATTCTACCCACAGCGATATAAAATTATGTCTTTATTTTTGGCAATAAAGCATTTTTTAGATGCCAAGTTATAATTGCTGTAATTTGATGATACATTTTCTCTTTGGGCAGCATGATAAGGATGTATAGGATTCCCATAATGTATGACACGTTTCTAAAAATATCATTTTAATGTAATTTTTCTGAGGAAAAACTGCACATAAATGACAATTGTTTCTCTTTTGGACACTTTCTGTAGCTCAATAGATTTTATCTATATTTAATCTCTATTCAGTTTGGATGTATTTTACTGTATTTACATGTAAATACTGTGGTTAATAGTGTGGTTTATGTGATGTGGCTGCTGTAACACTGCAGCTTTCCTTTGGGTTCAACAAAATAATCAATCTGTTTATCGAAGCAACATAAAGAAGAAGTGAAGTTTGCATTAAGATTTTTTTTAAACACTGAGAGGTGCAGTTTAGGCTCCTTTGCTTTTCTTCTCTTTAATACACTGAGGTCAACATTTACAATCGGAGCAGAGTGAACAAGAAACATTTGAGTGTTTGGAATGTTGTAATTGTTTCATATAAACTGATGTTTGTATTCACAGGTGCTGCTCCAAAGCCATCGGTCACAATACTTGATCAAACACAGAATTCAGCGCTGCTGCAGTGTGAAGTTCTGGGTGCTTCTCCAAAACCTGAAGTTGTCTGGAAGGACGGTGATGGAAAGATTCTTACTGCTGATGAACCAAAGGTCACAGAAAAAGGAGGAAACAAATACGACACTGTCCTCAATATTACTGTGACCAAGACTGACCATTACACCTGTGTGGCCACACAGGACAGTATTCACCATCAGAGCAATCGTACAATCTTTGTGCGTTTGAATGGTGAGTAGTATTTTCAAATAACTGTATTGATTCATGTGTCACTAATGTTCAAAAATGTGAATTTGTGCTCAGACTGAACAAACATTTGACTAGAAATAAGGCAAAAATGAACTGTGTTCAGTCTGAATTCAGCTCATTAATTATTTTCTTTGGGATTATTCTGGACTTTATGATCTGAACATACATGATGCACAGTTACAGTCTGATGACGTTCTGAGTTTCAGAGAAAACATCTGGAATCGTTGAATAAGAACCTTCATCCAGTTAAAACATTGTTCTGATCACTGA
>NW_007580839.1:0-3121 GCF_000690725.1 Stegastes partitus | reverse complement strand
AAGTCATGGAAACGTTTACACAGAACTCAATTCGAATTTGCTGCTGCTGTCATTGTCTAAAACTGTAGCGCCAAAAACTGTAAGGACGGAACAATAAGTATGACGAAAGACCATTTGTTGTAATTAATTGACTTATAAAAACAAAACATGCATCAGTTAATACTAATTAATACTAAAAACTAACACATTTTCAATATCACAGTCATTGATTTTGTCCACCAGTTGCAGCAGCTCTAGCATATGGCCCATTTACACAATTCGATTATGTTGTCCTTTAAGTTCTACTTCGTTGAGACCGGGTGAGATTCTGCTGTTATTGAGCATGATGGATGATATCGTGACATATATATGTATAGACACACACACACACACACACAAAGAAGGATTTTAAAATGCATGTGGCCGCACAGAACATGGAGACAGAAGAATGAGTCTCTGGAGGAGCCCAGCATCATTTGTTATTGATCTGCTCCAAGTCTCCACGGATACATGACGTCCATCAAGCTTAACTTAATCAAATCATGTAAATGAGCAATTTTCCTCAATTTATCTGCTCTCTTTGTCATATCTCTTTGTGATAATTATAACTACAGATAATATTTCTTTACCAAACATTTCATTGATATTCATATAGATTTACACATTATATTAAAAAAATAAAACTGTTTTGAATTATTTCTCTCTTTATGGGGTATTAAAACTTTATTACTCTCATTAAGAATCCATTCTTGTCCAACTATTTTGTGATGATTCTGCTTTAGTGTATGCATGACATCATCGTAATGTGCTCTTTATTGAAACATATTTGATGGCTGTCAATATCATGAACTCTGAATACACTTTTTGTGAAGTGTGAGGTCGTTACAGTAGATGTCTCTAGTCTTGTATGTGACCCTCCCAAGTGGCAGAATTTACTCATCACGTCACTTGTGACACGTGACTGCTTCATAAAATTTTAAATGCAAAACAGTAATGAAGACTCAGAGTTGAGACGTGTTGGTTTTTCCCTGCACTATTGAAGGATCCGAGTGTCTCGGATAATGTTTGGACTGCAACCGACAGCAAGAACTTCAAATAATAAGTGAGACAGTCATTGTTTAATCCTTGAAGTTTTCCTAATTTTTTTTCACTCTTAAACTACCACCTTTATCTTTCTTGTGTTATTTTTCATGCAGTTCTCCAGGTTTTTATTTTAATTTTTAAACAGTAAAGTCCAATTTTTCTTCTTCCTAATGGTGGTTTTTATTTTAATCAGGATCAGTCGATCAGATGAGTATGTGTGACGTATAAGGGGCTGATCACATAGACAAATCCACATATAATTATAATCAAACTCGGCAGTTTCCTCTCTTAATGCTTTTTTAGCATCTTTCAGCTCATTGTTTCGGCTTCACAACCTGCAACTTTACAAGCTCGGCCCTTTAATTAGCATTGTTTGCATCCACTGCAGACTTCTAGCAGACAGGTCCTAATAATAAATCCATTTGCTGCCGAGAGAGCATCAAACGGCAGACAGAGAAGTTAGCAGCTATTTAGTGGCGCATTTAGCAGCTAAAGACCCTGATAATTTCCTCAGGCGTTAATGGACACCACAGTTAATGGAGAGCAATGGATTTGACAAGTAGGTACAAGCATAACTCCAAAGAAAAGTCCATTGTTTACTGTGTTTTTTTTTTTTTTTCTGGTGTTAAATTTAGCACCAAACAATAACAAACAGGGAAAAAGTTGCGAGAAAGCCAATGACGCGACCTGCACCTAGTAAACATCGCTCACTTTTTAATGAATTATGCAGACCGACATATGTATTCAGGGGATGATATCGACTGGTTGAGAGAAAGATCTAAGCACGCTTTCAGAGATGTCCACTCTTTTGTGGTGCCAATAAAACTGTGAACTTGATCGATCTGCGTTATCTGTCTCAGGTATTGAGTGCCTCGACTCTGTTCTGTGAGCAGTTTGCAGAGTAGGCACAAAGTCAGCGTGTCTTGTTATCTCCCTCCCAGAGCAAACAAAACTCTTGTATAAGTTTACAACCCTTTTTAAACATTGATATATGGGCGGCCCCTACCTTCCCGCGTTAACAGTCGCTACACATGCTCATTAAGAGCCAGTGTTCTCGTTTTTATGACGGATGAGGCTGTTGCTGGTTCCCCGATTTTACTGCACCGTATAGCTCAATATACTGTAAACCACTCTGATTATAAGTTGGCATGAAGCGAAGAAGAAAACAGGAGGAAATGTTGAAACAAGCAAAGAGGAAATGGAAAGGAGATGAAAAAGGACAACAAAAAAAAAAGTTATAAAAAAAGGAAGACGGTGATGATGGAAAACAGAAAGGAAGTGCGGAGTGCTGGAAATGTACCGAGAGACAACAGGCGCCACCAATTAACTTGCTACAAGAGTTACGGCTTTCTCTCGAGCTCCCACATTGGCTTCAACCTTTTGACCGCTCATCTATAACTCAGAAACCATTAAGTGCTTCACAAAAAGTAAGCCGCTCATTATAATTGCTTTAAATATTCATAACTCCTTCACAATCAACATTAACTTTCCTAAACCAGCGCAGCTGCTTTCTGTCTTTTACCATTTATCAATGAGATAACCCTCAGCCACCATCAAAAGTGTCTTAAAACCAAAATCCACTCCAACAGTTGTGTTCCACCCTAATCCTCCTGAGTTATTATTATGTGCTTCAAACGTCCTTCATCGCATAAAATATTTTGAGGAAGTGTAAATAACAAAATTAATGTCGGAATTTCATTTGCCTGCTTCTGTTTCGAGGTCTTGCTATCGTGTGTGCCGGCTTAGTGTCGTCCTACGAGTGCTCACTGACACACTGGAATAGAATCTGTTCAACAATAATCTTTTTTTCAAGCACCTTTTCCTGCTCTGACAAGCCTGTTCAAAAGGCCTATAACATCATTTTGAAAAGGAAATAACAAAATTTAGACTTTACAAACAACTCATAGTTACTTTATCCGTCCATCTAACATCCATACAGTACAGATCCATCCATCCATTTACACTTCATCCTATCGAGGGTTGTGGGGTGGCTATCCAGTCTGACACTGGGCAAGATGCAGGGTACATGGCAACCTGTCTCACCAGTCCATCACAGGAC
>NW_007580838.1:0-3121 GCF_000690725.1 Stegastes partitus | reverse complement strand
GTCCTGTGATGGACTGGTGAGACAGGTTGCCATGTACCCTGCATCTTGCCCAGTGTCAGACTGGATAGCCACCCCACAACCCTCGATAGGATGAAGTGTAAATGGATGGATGGATCTGTACTGTATGGATGTTAGATGGACGGATAAAGTAACTATGAGTTGTTTGTAAAGTCTAAATTTTGTTATTTCCTTTTCAAAATGATGTTATAGGCCTTTTGAACAGGCTTGTCAGAGCAGGAAAAGGTGCTTGAAAAAAAGATTATTGTTGAACAGATTCTATTCCAGTGTGTCAGTGAGCACTCGTAGGACGACACTAAGCCGGCACACACGATAGCAAGACCTCGAAACAGAAGCAGGCAAATGAAATTCCGACATTAATTTTGTTATTTACACTTCCTCAAAATATTTTATGCGATGAAGGACGTTTGAAGCACATAATAATAACTCAGGAGGATTAGGGTGGAACACAACTGTTGGAGTGGATTTTGGTTTTAAGACACTTTTGATGGTGGCTGAGGGTTATCTCATTGATAAATGGTAAAAGACAGAAAGCAGCTGCGCTGGTTTAGGAAAGTTAATGTTGATTGTGAAGGAGTTATGAATATTTAAAGCAATTATAATGAGCGGCTTACTTTTTGTGAAGCACTTAATGGTTTCTGAGTTATAGATGAGCGGTCAAAAGGTTGAAGCCAATGTGGGAGCTCGAGAGAAAGCCGTAACTCTTGTAGCAAGTTAATTGGTGGCGCCTGTTGTCTCTCGGTACATTTCCAGCACTCCGCACTTCCTTTCTGTTTTCCATCATCACCGTCTTCCTTTTTTTATAACTTTTTTTTTTGTTGTCCTTTTTCATCTCCTTTCCATTTCCTCTTTGCTTGTTTCAACATTTCCTCCTGTTTTCTTCTTCGCTTCATGCCAACTTATAATCAGAGTGGTTTACAGTATATTGAGCTATACGGTGCAGTAAAATCGGGGAACCAGCAACAGCCTCATCCGTCATAAAAACGAGAACACTGGCTCTTAATGAGCATGTGTAGCGACTGTTAACGCGGGAAGGTAGGGGCCGCCCATATATCAATGTTTAAAAAGGGTTGTAAACTTATACAAGAGTTTTGTTTGCTCTGGGAGGGAGATAACAAGACACGCTGACTTTGTGCCTACTCTGCAAACTGCTCACAGAACAGAGTCGAGGCACTCAATACCTGAGACAGATAACGCAGATCGATCAAGTTCACAGTTTTATTGGCACCACAAAAGAGTGGACATCTCTGAAAGCGTGCTTAGATCTTTCTCTCAACCAGTCGATATCATCCCCTGAATACATATGTCGGTCTGCATAATTCATTAAAAAGTGAGCGATGTTTACTAGGTGCAGGTCGCGTCATTGGCTTTCTCGCAACTTTTTCCCTGTTTGTTATTGTTTGGTGCTAAATTTAACACCAGAAAAAAAAAAAAAAACACAGTAAACAATGGACTTTTCTTTGGAGTTATGCTTGTACCTACTTGTCAAATCCATTGCTCTCCATTAACTGTGGTGTCCATTAACGCCTGAGGAAATTATCAGGGTCTTTAGCTGCTAAATGCGCCACTAAATAGCTGCTAACTTCTCTGTCTGCCGTTTGATGCTCTCTCGGCAGCAAATGGATTTATTATTAGGACCTGTCTGCTAGAAGTCTGCAGTGGATGCAAACAATGCTAATTAAAGGGCCGAGCTTGTAAAGTTGCAGGTTGTGAAGCCGAAACAATGAGCTGAAAGATGCTAAAAAAGCATTAAGAGAGGAAACTGCCGAGTTTGATTATAATTATATGTGGATTTGTCTATGTGATCAGCCCCTTATACGTCACACATACTCATCTGATCGACTGATCCTGATTAAAATAAAAACCACCATTAGGAAGAAGAAAAATTGGACTTTACTGTTTAAAAATTAAAATAAAAACCTGGAGAACTGCATGAAAAATAACACAAGAAAGATAAAGGTGGTAGTTTAAGAGTGAAAAAAAATTAGGAAAACTTCAAGGATTAAACAATGACTGTCTCACTTATTATTTGAAGTTCTTACTGTCGGTTGCAGTCCAAACATTATCCGAGGCACTGGGATCCTTCAGTAGTGCAGGGAAAAACCAACACGTTTCAACTCTGAGTCTTCATTACTGTTCTGCATTAAAAATTTTATTAAGCAGTCATGTGTCACAAGTGACATAATGAGTAAATTCTGCCACTTGGGAGGGTCACATACAAGACTAGAGACATCTACTGTAACGACCTCACACTTCACAAAAAGTGTATTCAGAGTTCATGATATTGACAGCCATCAAATATGTTTCAATAAAGAGCACATTACGATGATGTCATGCATACACTAAAGCAGAATCATCACAAAATAGTTGGACAAGAATGGATTCTTAATGAGAGTAATAAAGTTTTAATACCCCATAAAGAGAGAAATAATTCAAAACAGTTTTATTTTTTTAATATAATGTGTAAATCTATATGAATATCAATGAAATGTTTGGTAAAGAAATATTATCTGTAGTTATAATTATCACAAAGAGATATGACAAAGAGAGCAGATAAATTGAGGAAAATTGCTCATTTACATGATTTGATTAAGTTAAGCTTGATGGACGTCATGTATCCGTGGAGACTTGGAGCAGATCAATAACAAATGATGCTGGGCTCCTCCAGAGACTCATTCTTCTGTCTCCATGTTCTGTGCGGCCACATGCATTTTAAAATCCTTCTTTGTGTGTGTGTGTGTGTGTGTCTATACATATATATGTCACGATATCATCCATCATGCTCAATAACAGCAGAATCTCACCCGGTCTCAACGAAGTAGAACTTAAAGGACAACATAATCGAATTGTGTAAATGGGCCATATGCTAGAGCTGCTGCAACTGGTGGACAAAATCAATGACTGTGATATTGAAAATGTGTTAGTTTTTAGTATTAATTAGTATTAACTGATGCATGTTTTGTTTTTATAAGTCAATTAATTACAACAAATGGTCTTTCGTCATACTTATTGTTCCGTCCTTACAGTTTTTGGCGCTACAGTTTTAGACAATGACAGCAGCAGCAAATTCGAATTGAGTTCTGTGTAAACGTTTCCATGACTT
>NW_007580837.1:4454-6537 GCF_000690725.1 Stegastes partitus | reverse complement strand
AGCAGGTCTTCTTTGCTCTCACGGATAGCTTTCAGCAAACTGTCGTGTGCCTCTTGTCCGTCTGCCATGCTAGCGCAGTTAGCTTGGCGGCTGCTGGAGCTTGTATCACTGTTGCCGGGTTGTTTACGATGTTTTCTACTCCTGAGGCTTGCCATATACTGATAGGTAGAGTAAACGGATATTGTGGTAACGTTGCCAAGAGTAAATGATCAGGATAAAGCAGTCAGAAGAGTTCGACTTTGGGAGCTCACAAATGCACGTCCATTCCTGCCGACGCCATTTTTCGACCAGTGGACAAACTCTGGGATCAGTTTGTGTTCATTAATAAAACGTAGAGATAGTGCAGCATCTTGTTGGATTCATTCCAGAGCAGCACAGAAGATCCAAGGACCCTTCCTCACAGCTGTACATTTGGTGGGAGACCATTTGAGAAGACAGCTGACCCAAAACTTTCATCCAAATGGAATATCTGCACAGGTAACCAACCACTTAGATGTTTACAACCAGAAGATCATTTAACACCCAATGAGAGGAATGAACTAAACAGTTTTAAAACCTAAAATTAAGGAGCTCTAACATCACCAGAGTGATGACCCTGAAACCTGGACTCAATAATCCAGAAAGTCAAGACTTGTATGAAAGAAAATACTTTCAAATCTGAAGCTGTGTGGAAAACACAGCAACACCCCCATTCTCTCTGTCACAGCCATAAAACACACAAAGACTTTAATCTTAAATATATCCAGCTGTGAACAAAAGTTTACATCCACTTGTAACGACCATGTTTATCATTCAGTCTTGAGATTCCAGTGACTCCAATAACTCTAAATCTTCTCCGATGGAATCATTGAAACACATGAATCTTTGTCACAGACACAATCCTGTGGTTTGGTTCTTTCATAGTTTTATCAAAGGTCTTCTGGAAATATGACAACATCTGCTTTATCAAAAGTATACATACAGAAATGCTAATAATTGGTTAAATGTTCAACATTCAACTGTGTCCAAGATCAACCTTCTGCTGATGGTTTCAGGTTTTCCTGAACAACGTGGAGGTGATCCTCCTTCTTCATTGGTCCACTGTGTGAAGCTCCAGGTCCACTGGCTGCAGAACAGAACCAGAGCATGATGCTGCCACCTCCATGCTTGATGGTAGGTTTGGTGTTCTTGGGGTTAAACGTCTCACCTTCTCTCCTCCACACGTTTCTGCTCATGGCCAAATATCTCCGTTTTTGTTTTGTACAACTCTCTGAATCACCAAAACTGATGATTCAAGTTGCTGAATGTACATTTCTGACACAGCAGATTTTCTCATATTTCCAGAAAACCTTTAATAAATCTGTGAAAGAACCAAAACACAGGATTGTTTCAGTGACAAACATTCATGTGTTTCAGTGATTTCATCATAGAAAATTAGGAGTTGAAGAAACCATTTCAAAGTCAAGACTGACATGATGAACACTGTCTTTACACGTGTATGTGTGCTTTTGGTCACAACTGTACGTTTAAAAAGTTTGATTTTTCTTATTGCTTAATGTATATACTTGTATTCTCAGTAAAAGTAGGACTTTGTTATGCTGTAAAAATGAAATTCTACAATTGATATGCTTGTTTACAACATTATTATCATCTCAGGAACTGTATGAGGTAAACATGTGGGTTTTTTTATTGATTAATTGTGATTAAGTTTAGAAAAGGATTTCAGATCAGTCAGAACAATTAGTATTCAACAATCAGATCTGTATGATGAAGAACTTAATTCAAAGTCGGGTCTAAAGGTATTTGCCCTCGGACCTCTCAAAGACAGTGAAGCTTAACTCTACCGATGGAAGTGAACACACCATCTCAACTCAACTCAAACTTTATTTATAGAGCACATTTAAAACAACCGGGCTTGACCAAAGTGCTGTACAGAATGAAAGCAGCATGGAACAACAATTTAATAAATAAAATAAATACTAAAATACAAAAAAAATAAAATAACATAACATAGAATACTAAAATACATAAACACATTGCTATAAAACAGAATAAAATAGATTAAAATTAAATTAAAATTTTTTGCCAGAAGTCCACTTAGACT
>NW_007580837.1:0-1049 GCF_000690725.1 Stegastes partitus | reverse complement strand
AGTGCAAGGGCTGAGTCATACCTGACTTGGTAGGGCAGTGAAACATGTAAATAAACAGTGAGTGAGCCCTTATTAAAGTATGGAAATGAATATTAATGACCCTGACTGTATGCTATTTGCAAAATAGGAAAATAAATAAGGAAAATAACTTTCATAATAGAGTCAAACAGATAAGAAGAGGATAACTTCAAGAGAGCATCTTTGAGTGTTTATGCAGTGTTAGTTATTCATTGCGGTGTAACCAAAGTCATTTAACAGTGGTAAATACAGTGTCACTGCCAGTACTTTCTCACACAAAGGACATCATTACTCACTTATCGAATTCCGTAAGGAAACACTGGACGTCGGTTGGCGAGGAGAAAAATCTAACAGTTCCTTGGTGCCGGATCCTAAGTTTGGCTGGATAAAACAGGGCATAGTCAATGCTTTTCTCCCGCAGTTTCTTTTTCACTGCGCTGAATTCTTCTCTTTTGCGCTGCAACTCAGCGCTGTAGTCCGGGTAAAAAGATATCTTCTTGTTGTCCAGGAGAATATCACCTTTTTCCCGTGCGAGTCGGAGGACATTTTCCTTGTGGCTGAAGTTGAGGAACTTGGCAATGATGGGTCTGAAACTTTGCCAACGCGGTGAGCCCTCTCGATCACTATAGGGAATGAAGAGTTGTCGTTGTCCAGCAGTTTCGGGATTAGCTGCTCCAGGAACCCCGCTACGTCCCGTCCTTCCATCTTCTCCGGTATGTTGATAATCCTCACGTTGGACCTTCTGCTACGGTTTTCGAGGTCATCGGCTTTTTCTTTTAGTGCAGCCAGTTGTTTTTCCATCTTCTCCGTGCGGTGGCAATATTCATGAATGTTGTCTTCGTTAGCACCGACACGTGTCTCCAGCTCTTGGACTTGTTCAGATAATGTAGAGAGAGAGTTTTCAATTTTAGTCAGTGTTGTTTGTATGTCCGTGGTCTTTTTGTCGATGTGTTTAAGCAGGTCTTCTTTGCTCTCACGGATAGCTTTCAGCAAACTGTCGTGTGCCTCTTGTCCGTCTGCCATGCTAGCGC
>NW_007580836.1:0-3145 GCF_000690725.1 Stegastes partitus | reverse complement strand
ATAATAAAAAAAGAATAAAGCACCTGAATCTCAGTAATGAAAGGTGTACTGACTTTAGTTTTATTGAGTTTCTACTGTGCAGAATGTACTTTTAATATAGTAAATGTAAACTGTTTGTGTTTATATTTTACATAAGAGCAAATATCCTACTGTTTAACTCTGAACTATTACCATCACTACAAGTTCATACAGTATAGAATCATTTGTCACTTACATGACATTTCACACTTCTATTGTATACCACATATTTGTTGCAAAACTGCCCATTGTTATTCAGTGACATCACAAATACCTTGGTATTTTGCCAGTTCATCGGTCCAGAGGCTCTCGGTGCCATAGCTTCTCTCATCGTGGATGAAAACCACTTCTGTGGCTTGAGCATCGTCTGCATTTTGAATCAGCTCCTGAAGACGAACAAAGACGGTAACGATTAACAGAGCAAAGCAGAACAGATCTCACGCTCACCCACTTCGACGCAAACATGAACAGGGGGGCCAACAAACCTATCTCTAAGGACGAGTAAAGGTGGAGCTGGTCATATAAAAATGCCTTTGTTAAATTTAATGTCCCAGGCAGTAGCACAGAAACAAAGTTTATTTAACAATGTACTCTACAGTCGAACAGAAATAGTTCAGTTCATTTCCAACCTGTGATGAAGTTCAGTTTTACTAGTAAAGTGTAGTAGTGATAGTAGCAGATTTGGTCTTGTTCTATAGATTAAAGGCTTGTAGGATGGACTTTTTTTTTTTCTGAAAATAGAGCTTGATAACATGTAACTTGCAGTACATCTCCATGAAGCTTATAGTTAGAGGACAAGTAGTCTAATCAGCCATGCATGTGTGGTGGTTCAGAAAATGCAGTCATGTATTTATGTGAAAGTTCTCAGTCATTCAGCAAACAACGAAGTCAAGGCAACGGGACTTTGTGAGAAAAGACTAACTCAGAACAGCCATAATTTAAATCAAGTGTCCACAGCAAGAAATATTGATTAAAAACTTACATTACCACGAGAAATAGATGCAGTCAATAGATGTTAAGTTACAAGTGTTGTGGGACAAAACTGAAGATATGATTAGGATGTTTAAATCAGATTTAAGCTTTAAACAAATAATAAGAAAATATGATGTGTAAACTGAATTTTTATAAATATACTGAACAATCCTGTGTAAAGCCCAATGAAGAACCAATAGAATACAGCAAGTCTGAAGCACAAGCTCTCTGTGTCTCTGCATTGGGGTGGGAGTTGAAATTAAGGTCACCAAGGCTTGAGGGGAAAGGAGAGCACCCCACTTGTGAGTTTTGGTCCACACAGCCCTGAGCATATATTAATGCTGACTAAGATTTTTTAAAAAGAAAATGGGTTGGGTTTATCAGGGGTAGGAGGAGAGTTGGGAGAAGTTTGCATAAGGAAATGTAACACATTGCTAGTCAGTTAAAATCTTGAGATTTTGGTCTTACAGTCACTGTACTGAATAAGCATCGAGACTTTCTCTTTGAAAACCTTTTTCTGAAGACTCCGATACCTAAAGAAGAAGTGATTTTTTTTGACTACATGTTTGACAAAGCCGCCTGATCAACACTGTCCCACAGCATGCAGACTGAGTCACAGCACAAGTTTATTCAGTACAACCACAGAAGCTAAACCAAATGCAATCTAACAGATCTGCTGTAAGTCCTACTTCTATGTGGATTCTATGATGCACTTCAGTCAGTTCTGTTGAATGTTTATCAGATCAGAAATCACTGAAGATGACTCCCTCCTACAAATCTCTAATCTGTAGAAAATGACCAGCGGCCAAAACTGCCGAAGTCAGGAACGAGGAAGTCGCTTCACCACCACAAGGCTGCTTTGAAAATGCACACTTGGGAGCGTTCACCCAGAGGAATACGACTCCTCTGTCTTGGCTTAGAAACACTTCCGTAGTGAGACAGCACTAAACACCGATACTATCAATTTGTGTCCATAAAAACCCATAAAACATGTTGGGTCAGGAACGTACGTAGTCTCTGTTTAGGGTCTGAGCTGCTGCTTTGAGGACAGACAGCATTCTGGTCTACAGAAATGCCCAGAGCGAATGGAAGACAGCAATTAGAGAAAACAAGTGCACCAAAAAGCAGACCACTAAGGGGTGCTTAGAAAACAATAACCCCTGTAGCATTTGGAGAGGTATTAAAACCATAACGGAATATAAGACCAACACCTTACAGACCAGCAGTGGTGCTACACTTACTGATGACCAAACCAGTTCTTTGCATGTTTTCACAACAACCCAAAGAGGAAAATGTACGTGAATGTTCCTCAAAGTTACCATGTGATCCATTAGACTTCATCAAAGCAGCACGAACGGACAGGGTGTCAGGCTGCACACTGAAATCACAGGCTTACCCATTAGCAAGCAGCATCTTTTACCTCTCTCTACAACAGACTGTAGTCCCCCGCTCCTCTGAAATCCACCACCGTCCTCACCAACAGACGACAAAACGTCAGAATGGGCAAACGCATTTCCACGACTGCAACCCCCATTTACGCCTCTAACACTTTACAGTAGTGATGGGCACAATGAGGTGGTCAATCATCTTGTCATAAAAAAACCCCACAAAAAACAACTTTAGGACATCTAGGAAGACCACACATCCCCCTCTGCTGACAACCACAGAGGATGGACTTGACCCAGGTGATAGAAACGACACAGAAAGTTGTGGGAACTGCTCCCGAACAATGAAAGAGTTTTCAGAAGTCATGTATGCAAGAAGGCTAGCATCATCAGTGAGGAATAAACCCACCCAGGTCACAGTCTTGTTTAAATCAGGGCAGAGATAAAAAGACACTAAAACCCAATTTAAAAAACTGAAGAACAGCTTCTTCCCCAGTCTTCAACACACAAACGTGCACACATCCATACATCCATTCACAGCTGTAAAGGACTGTCAATATAACCAAGTTCATCTTTCCCATCCACCCCCTGACCCCACTGCTGCTGACACACTCATACACGTCATTGCAGTATTTCTATTTATCTTATTTTTAAAGCTTTTATTGTGCAATACGCCTATCTATCTATCTATCTATCTATCTATCTATCTATCTATCTATCTATCTATCTATCTATCTATCTATCTATCTATCTATCTATCTATCTATCTA
>NW_007580835.1:2924-4925 GCF_000690725.1 Stegastes partitus | reverse complement strand
TGGTACCTCAGTGTGTTCCAACACTACTTTTATGCAGACAGAGGGGGTTGTAAGTAATCAAGAACATTTGAGACACCTGTAGGAACTGGTAGCAACAACTTTCAAGGCCTGATTAAACCTCCATCGCTGCAGAACAGCTCTAAGTTGTTAACCCATTTCTTGTTCCCTGAAAAGGGTCTTTTTGTATGATTCTGATATGTACATTATTTTTCAGTTTTGGGTAACCTTACCTTTTGTTTTTTAACCTCTGGCAGTTCACCACTAACCATTCCACCATTTCAAGCTATTCATTGGATTTAATTTACTTGTGCAGACAAGAAATTGAAATCTTAAAACATATGACAGCTTCAAGCTACTGTGGACTGAAAACACACAATCATAGGCATATAGTAAAAGCAGAAGAGAGTCCAACAACAGTTTAAGACACAACTTTGAAATACTTACATGTGTTCAGGTTGTCGTTTGGCAGTAGAATTTGTTCGTCATCCTCTGAACAAAAAGCAACACACTTAATTAACAGAAACTGACACATTATTTAGGCAGAACTAACCCTTAACCCTGTCACCTCATTTCCTGAAATGAGGTGACAGGGTTAACAGACTCAGAGTTTCCACTACACCTGCTTTGTGAAACAGACCCCTTATATCTGCCTGTCTAGTCTGATGGCCAAAAAGCTCGATTTTGATCTCACCGCAGGTCCTTCATCCCAACCGCTATCAGAATGTACAACATGTTGTAGTTCTTCTCTCCATACTGCATCTTGTATAATATATATTTACTCAGGTTTTCTCACATGCAATATACCCCTTACTGTGTGCAGTTTACCTCCCTTATGTGCAATAATTATTTTATTGTACCATGTTCTATTCTTCGTCATTTTTTAAGTTCATAGTATCCCTTATATGAATCTATAGTGTGTGTGTGTAGCTCTATTGTATTACATCTCTCAGCTCTTCCTATTTGTATTTTTCTTTGTTCTCTTTTCTTCCTGTCACTTTTGTGTGCTCTTTCCTGTATCCATGCTGCTGCAACAAGTGAGTTTCCCTATTTGTGGTGAAAACATAAAGTGCAATCTAATCTAATCTAATCTAATCTAATCTGTATTACCAGATTTCAGTTTTCTTCCAGTTCACTTCAGGTACTACATACCTTTTGGGGAAATCTAGCAGAGTCTTATAATGAGCTTACCTCAACAGTGTCATGTCACCATCCACAACCTCTGTGTCTGGGAATCAGCGTATATTTTCCAGATTGTTTTAAATTTTAACATCTTTCCATTGCAGGCTTTTTTGTTTTTGGAGGAGGGTTGACTGGCCAACAACATTATGAAACTAACATTTTTATTTTTTCCTAATTGCACACGATGTTTTTTTTTTTTGTTTTTTTTTAATGTGTAGTTTTATTGTTTGAAAAATAATCTTATTTTCCATTTAAACCTACGATCTTTGTGCAAGCAGAAAAGGATGAAAAGCAGACTTACCCTGATGATTATCGCGTCCAATGAAGTAATGTTTAAAGCTGAAGTATTTGTCTTTGGAGTGGTACACTACAGTAGTTTGACCGTGTCTCTCGGTCCATTCAGCTTCTGCTTTGCCTTTGAATTTAACGGACAGAGATTCTATCCGACAGACTTTGGCCACTTCCAGCGTGACTTGGCCACAAATGGAGTCTCCACAGCCAAAGGTGTTCCTGTCATTGATGGGGTTATAGGTGACTTCCAGCTTTTTCACAGTGGACAACATGATGCGCAGCGTAGAGAGAAAAACATCGAGGAAATGCGAATGAAATTTATCAAACAGAGAAGTCCCCATCACCTGTGACTTCCGCGACTAAACTGCCTCCTCCTATCACCGCCTTCTTCAGTTATTCCTATCAAATCATGCTCAGATGCCTCCAACTCGCGTCTCTCTGTCTTTTTGTCTCGATAACGTTTCCAAACCCCTGTTATAACAGATAAATACCTCGACTTTAGTGAACCGGTCAGACGTTTACAGTAAAAAC
>NW_007580835.1:0-1164 GCF_000690725.1 Stegastes partitus | reverse complement strand
AATCACCAATTAGCCTCCTATATGGTTTACCCTCCAAGCTCCTCAAGAAACTTCAGCTCATTCAAAACTCTGCTGCCCGACTCCTCACACCCACCCACTCACGTGATCACATCACCCCAGTCCTCCAACATCTCCACTGGCTCCCTGTCAAAGAACGCATTACGTTCAAGATCCTCCTCCTCACCCACAAAGCCCTTCATCATCTGGCCCCCTCCTACCTCACAGACTTGCTCCAGCACCACACCCCTTCCCGCAGCCTTCGTTCCTCCTCTGGTCACCTCTTCACCCCACCACCAAGGACCAAGCACTGAACTTTGGGGGTACAGAGCCTTTTCTGTTGCTGCTCCCACCCTCTGGAACTCCCTTCCATCTCAGATGCCCATGGCCAGTGGATGTACACGTTGAGTCATTTCAGCAGGTACCATTAGATTGGCACAATTCACAACAACATATCAAATCAATTTTTGCATCTTCACCATTTGTGTGTGGAGTTTTGCTGCTAACACAATGTTATGGGAATTTCTGAACCTCTGTCCCAGTTTATCGGCTGTAAATACTACAGTGGACTTCAACAGATTGCTCAGTTCATGTCCATGCAGGTGCTAGGGTCAGATTTTGGTCACTTACTGACACCAACCAGGACCTACCATTAGCCCAGGAACGCTGTCGGGGTCTACTTTGGACACAAAGTTGATGGTAGTTGAACCTGTCTTGTTAATCCTCATTGATCTGCTCAACATGGCTTCCAGCAAGTACACAACTTTACCAACAGAACCTCTGAAGGAGCAGGGCATATCGCTGATGCACAATCCCAGATGGACAGACAAAAGTGAGACAATTTTATACATCTTTTCTAAATGATGTCATGGAATCTATCCAACCAAAATAAAGTCTACATGACCATAACAAGTAGGGAAGCCCTTTGAATTAACTGGTTTCCTGCATTAATTCATCATGTCATTTGATTTTCATCTGAGTCACAACTACAGACAAACAGTGTGCAAAAGCTAACACAATGCAAACAATCAGGATCCTCTGAGTTTCTTGAACACATCCATTTTACATTCCCAGTGCTGGTGGGGAAAACAAGCAAGCCCTTGGATATAATAAAAACTCAGAATGAGGTATGAAGGGGTTTGTAGAATGTGATGTATAATATATATA